>NW_005843944.1:0-27671 GCF_000455745.1 Alligator sinensis | reverse complement strand
TGGGTAGAGTTGCTGCAGTCTGTTAACAAGGTGATGCTTTCCACTTGAGAAAAGACTGCATCTCAGCCCTGCACTCTTCCTAAAAGTCATTTCAGAAGTCCACATGGTCCCTCAGGGCACGAAACTCAAAATCTATTATTTATATAAATGGTTATGTAACTTATACAAATATGAAATAAATTATTTTATTACATAAAAATCAGCAAAAGGTCCAGCTATCCTCTCCCTGAAATTCACGTTTCTGTACTGCCTGGAGAAATTTCCCTTTTGGAGATTTTCCTAAGGGCTGCATTCTCAAATCTTTTAACTTCTAACAGGCAAAACTTGC
The DNA here is from genome assembly GCF_000455745.1 of Alligator sinensis. Classification (NCBI taxonomy): domain Eukaryota; kingdom Metazoa; phylum Chordata; order Crocodylia; family Alligatoridae; genus Alligator; species Alligator sinensis. The sequence goes on along the minus strand of NW_005843944.1, from coordinate 27,343 downwards.
ATCCAGTCTGTAGGACAAAACCGAACTCCTTAATCTTTATCGACACTTCCTGCAGTTGAAAAACACATTGTAAAGCCCTATATATACCTGCACTAGTTAAATTTTAGCATGAAGGCTTTGTTTGTAAATATTTGTCAAGAACTAGCGATTAATAGATGTTATAAGTAGAGCTGGTTGAGGAAAGGTGAGCACTAGTATGTTCAGGAAAAAAATGTGAAAGGCAGAGTTTTCAAACAGGCTTTACAATTGAAAAGAAACTCCCAAAGACTTCAGCTATTTTTTCATGTCGTTTGAAACTTTCCAGGCTTTTTTCATCCTCTCAGTGGCAAATGGGGGAGGAGGAGGAGACCATTAAAGTGAAGGTGGGGTTTCCTGCTCCCCCTCCCCCCAAAGGAACCAGAACCAATACTTTGAAAATAAATTCTTTAATTAGGACTTTTTTCCCCATTTAAAAAAAAAAAAATGCAACCAAAATGTGTGTGATTTAAAAAAAATTTTTTTTAAAGACTTTTATTTTTATCCAAAAGAGTTTTCCATCAAAAATGTTTTCAACCAGATTTAATTATAAGCAGAGATGAACCCAGAGATTTCATTTGGGGGGCAGGGGGCTGAACACTGTAGCCAGGCTGCACGGAGCAGCTCAGCACCATGCTCCATCATGCTACAGGCGCCCTGCGGGGTCAGCTTCCCGCCACCCCGGATCCGCCCTGCACGATATGCCCTGAATCAACACGGTTTCCATTGTAAGCAGCTATAACCGTAAAGCTGCTGTTTTATGGAGTCGCACAGATTTTCTTATAAAGATGACCCATTCATGAACACATCTGCTAATCATTTATGAACCCTTTGTGATCTTTCAATGCACGCAGGTTTTGCTCCAGAAAAATGGACTCGGGTTTCAGAAGAGATGAGGGGTGGTTAGGAGAACCTTCCTAAGGGTTACAGTGGTGAAACCCGGGCCTTGACGAGCTCTCAAGGAATCATCTCCATTGAACAAGTTACACTAACGGCGGTCAGGGATGATCTCGGACTACTTGATCTTACTTGAGCACAGGCAGACGAGGTTCTTTGGGTGAATCTGATATCTTTTATTAGATCAACTTAAATAGTTGGGAATTTTTTTTAGCAAGCTTACTCGAGCATAGGACATTTGAACTGAATGATCTCTTGAAGTCCCTGGCATGAAGGACCAGTTGTCCAATGATATAACCATAGGCAACTGGTAGGGGGTGCACGTGCCCCCCCCAACGGGGCTGGTGCCCCCACTGACAGCTGACACTGATACTGTCGGTAGGGCTGGTGCCCCCCTGACAGGGCTGCCGCCATCGTGGGTGCCCCCCCAGATTCAAGAGGCACCAGTCACTCATGGATATAACCTTAGCAACTATACCAGGAGCAGGCAATTATTTCAGGCAGAGGGCCGCTTACTGAGTTTTGGGAAGCCATTGAGGGTTGCATGGCAGGCAGCTGGGGCAGATAAATATTTAATTTTCTAAATTTTTTAGAGGCCCCACGGGCCAGATAGAATGGCCTGGAGGGCTGCATCCGGCCCGCGGGCTGCATTTTGCCCACCCCTGAACATGCCCCAGTGATGGTTTAAGGGTTACTGTTCAATAGGGTTGGACAAAGGCATGGGTGAACCGGGTGGCCGCCCCAGGCCCGGACAGAAAGGGGGCCTGAAAATAGTAATTTTTTCCCCGTTGTCCAATTTTTATGATAGTTATCTCTGATGAAAGGGGGCCTGATCCTAAAAGTTCACCTGGGGCTGCCAGGACTCTAGGTACGGTGCCACGCTCAGTGCTCTGCTCCTTTTCTTGTAAAATAACCTTTTTCCAGAGGGCAAGGTAGCATAATGATGGCCAGGATGACCTTTATTGCACTTCCACCAAAGAATGGCATCCTCTTATTTTGCTGCAGTTCTGTTTTCACTTTTAAATCCTTTCCAAGTTGGGATGAATGATTTCCAAGCCTGGTGATGTGATATACTGAGGGAATATGGGACCATTTAGCAGTTAGTAGCACTTCACGACCAATGCGGAAATTCCCTGCTGCCCCTGGGGGTCCGGACCAAAGAAAGCTTTTTGTTTCACTGCCTCTTCCTGCTCTCGGTCACTAGCAGCAGCACTTGGTGGAAACAAGGGTGTTGCTAGAGGTCCTGTACTTGCTTGCTCTTGAGCGGTGAGATCTGAGCTTTGTTCTGCTCTGGGCTAGTGCCTTTTCACGGGGCTTTAAAGACAGGTTTCAGTAGTTTTACTTTGAATCTCAGCTGGTTGCAACCCACACTGCTGAAAACGAAGCAAGCTTTGCTTGTTTAATGGAGACTGGGACCTGCACGTGTCTGACACAAGGGATAGAAAACCCTGGCAATGGAAATCCCACTGGGCATGCAGTAGTGTCAGCATGCCTCCAACCTCTAGACTCTCTGAATTGGACTGAACACATTGTTAGAAAAGTAATTGCTTTATAGACTGAGCTGTGAGCAGCCAAGGGTTTGGGTTATCTCGTGGCTTGCACACCTCTTTTCCATGCAACACGGGCTTTGTGCAATAGTGCTAAAACCCCCCACCAGAAGTTGATGCTGGAGGCCTCCTCTGGGAGATGCTCCTCTCAAGGTCCCTGAAGACAAGGTACCACTTTTCCACTCGGTGACACTGATGTAGGTGCATCAGCCAGTCCGAGCCTGGTATTATTTTTACTGGGCATGTGAAGTCAAGCGAGACTAAAGGCAGAAGTCATGGTAGGATTTTTTGGTTTGGTTTCTGATTTTACAGCTTGCACCGCATCCATGGTTCCCCACTCAACAAGCTCCATGGAAAGCAGAAACAGTGTTTCTGGGCATCTACTGGAGGAGAATCGCTACCCACTAACACTGTCCTCTTAGGTTGGGAGGAATCGGACACTGCATGTGTTGAGGCTCCAGCTGCTTTTCATTAACTGGTACGCACCTGTGCACAACTCTCCCCTTGACCTCCACTGGATACTGCAGGGATTTCCTTTCAGTTCGCCTCCTTTGAAATGGCTTTGGTGATGAGCAACAGCCGGGCTCGCTTTGCTGGATCTGCCTTGTGCGTGCGTGCATCCTCCGGCACGGCTGCTTTGCATGAGCACTGCCCTGCTCGCTGAGAAAGGATGTGCTCTGTGCTTGCCCAGCGTGGAGGCCTTTAAAATTCTCAGAACTGAACTCCAAAACGAGCTTCCCCCCCCCCAATGTCACTGATGCAACGGGCCTTGCAGGATGGCAGCTGGCAACAGCCGGGCTCGCTTTGCTGGATCTGCCTTGTGCGTGCGTGCATCCTCCGGCACGGCTGCTTTGCATGAGCACTGCCCTGCTCGCTGAGAAAGGATGTGCTCTGTGCTTGCCCAGCGTGGAGGCCTTTAAAATTCTCAGAACTGAACTCCAAAACGAGCTTCCCCCCCACGATGTCACTGATGCAACAGGCCTTGCAGGACGGCAGCTGGCCTCCGAGAAGGAAGGGTGTTTTGTTTAACACTCCTGCACGAATGCAGAGTAACAGCTGGTCTTCTTGGGAAGCCCCATGGATTTATTTTTTTTCCCCTTTCTCATTGTCTTCCTAGCTCAGTCTTGCCTTTCCTCTCCCGAAGCTGCTGGGTGCAGATATGCCGCCTTCTCTTCAAGGTGCGCTGGGGGACTGCACAGGTTCAGCCGGATGCCCAGAGCTTCCTGAAATAACCTGCTCAACTCTCCAGCCAGCTGTGCTTTTCCATGTTAACATCTGGATCTTGGAAGCATCAACAAGCGCCCATCAGCGCCACACTGAGTTGGGTACCATTAAAAGGTACAAGATGACATGGGTCTAGATCCTGTTTCTGCTGTTATGCGTCTAGACGGCATCTTGGAGTGTGTTTCAGTGTGATCCTATTCTCCCCTGCTTAAGGCTCCCCCAAAGCCTTTAGCTTGTTTGCAATGTGCCTTCAAGTTCACCTGAAAGCTAAGGGTACGTCTATGCCCTATTCATGACAGCAGTGAGCTGTGGCCAGACTACCCTAGAGCACTCCCTACCCACTGATGCACTCCAGAGCCAGAAGTATGTCGATGAGCTGGGATCCTGGTTTTCTCTGACTTAAAAAAAAACAAAACAAAACAAAAAAAGTAATCCAAAATCCACTTTTTCCCATGATTAAAATGAAACACCACTATATATAGATCTATATCTCTCTATATAGATCTATACCTCTATGTAGAGATAGATCTATATAGAGCTATAGATATAGATAGATATATCTCTATAGATCTATAGGTCTATATATATGCGCGCGCACACACACACAGATATATATGAATATGTGTGTGTATGTATATGTAAGGATAACTATATATCTCTATATATAATGAAACACCACTATATAGAGAGATATATCTCTATATATTAGTAGTATTTCATTTTAATCACAGAAAATGTGGATTATGAGTTACTTTTTTAAATCTGAAAATTGGGGATTTTTTTTTTTATCAGAGAAAACCTGGCGATGAGTCTGCTCCAGTTCCAGCTCCAGGGGCTGTTTGCGAGCACGCCAGAGACCAGGGGCTCAGGAGCGGGCGCAGAGGGACAGTCCTTGAGGCCTTCCTGTGGGTGCAGGTGGGCAGAGCTGTGCTCAGGCTCCCAACATGCTCCTGCCACAGTGTAGACATGTCCCAAAGCAATAAGGGGGAGAAGCTACCCCTCTCTGATGTTCGTGTTGTTTCGGGGTCAGAAGCAGAGAGGACCAGGACTGCACTTCAGCAGTGGGCTGGGATCTGGCCTCGTGGTTCCTTGCGCCAGAGGTTAACGATGTAAAAACTACCTATGCAAAAAGGTGAGCCAGTTGACTAGAGCACAGATGAACAGGGCACCTGGACTCTCTGGAGATGAGCTTGTGGTGTGCAGTATCCAGAATATGCTGGCACGGTGATCTGTAAAAGCTGACACCCTTTGGCCCTGCTTACAATCCCAAACTGCTGTGCTGGAAATTCCCATCCAAACAGGAAAGCCTGGTGTGTGGATACTCACAAATAAGCACATGGAAGTTGGCCAACCCGCACCAAACCCGGTGAGAGGCTGAGTCCAGGAGCGATCTGATGATGAAAGGTCAAGACAGCTCTTTATTTGCCTTCCCTCTCTCTGCCCATTCAGACCTGGATGTGGGCGAATCAGCCCTGCAGCCTTAATTAAATCATGATCTGGGCAGCCTAACTTGAGACACCATCAAAAAGTGCTGAGCACTTGCCTTGGGAGCACCCTGCCCCTGCCAGACAAGCTCAAGCATCCAACATAGCACTGCCTATTTCTGAAAAATCAGGGCTACGGGCCCTAATTGGGTCAGAAACATGCTCGTCGGCTCAGGTTTGAAGCTCAGCTCTGCCAGCGAGATGGAGTTCCTCCCTTGTGTCGATGAGACTGGGCCGGCTGAGTGGTCTTTGCCAGGCCAGCTGGATCCCAGGTGCCTCTCTCAACTGGTTCTGCATCAGACGGCTTGGGTGAACAGACCTCAAAAGTAAAACAAGCAGACAGCAAGGGAACCCTATTCTTCTTGCAATCACACCAGCGCGTCTGCGTTGCTTCCTCCTTTCCCTGCCTCCTGAAGGCCGTTCAGGGCCCCGGCAGCCAGCCTTTGGCGGGGAGCAAGCTGCCTTCCTCTGCGGAGACCAGGTGCCGTGGATGGTGACTGGAGTCTCCAGTTGCCCTCTGGAAAGGAAGCAGCCATAAGGCATCTGCTCATCAGGACGGTCTCTCCAGCTGCACAAGCCCTGGGACCCAGGAGCTTTGCAGGGGTCAAAGCTATGCAGGCTGCTTTTTACTGTTTGTTTGAGTTGGCTGGAGAAGCTCTGACCCTATGTATTAACGGGGATGGACATGCAGCTATAGGATGCGGTGCCTGCACCCCCTTAGTACCGCAGCCCTCAGAGGCAGGGTCCCCATGGAGCATTACAACTGAATCCCCATGGTTTGGACATCAAAATGAAGAGAGCGGCCACGCTGGAAATGTCCTGCCAAGAGCAGATCCCCTCTCCAGCCTGCAGCAGGCACCAACTCATTTGCTGAGGCTGAGCTGTAAGACATGAGCTAATTGCCAGCTTCTATTTCCAGCTGGGAACGGAGCAGAGCCAAAACCAATAAATCATCATCACCACCACCAAGAATCTGGTTTTATTGGATGATAATATATTTCCTACTGGTCAGACGATGTATCAGCAGCTGGAAGAGGAGCAAATGACTATTTACGCTATAGAGCAGAGAAGACGGAGGGAAGCCATGAGCAAACATATCACATATGCTATACTGAGCGTACCCCAGGGCTGGTCCCTGCTCTGACGGGCCTTTTCTTGAGTGCGGGGAAGGAGGGTGACTCAAGTGGCCCAGTCGGCATTGAGTTGCTCCATCACCTCGCTCTTCCTGCACCTCTCGTGCCACATGGGGCACCCGTCCTATACAACCTCGCTATAGGTGCAGCACATGCAGCTGGCAAGATCCTGCTTGTGGTGTCCTGGCTCTTTACCATTGCAGTCAGATAAAAACTGCTTCTCTGGGAGGGTTTTGGTACCTTCACTCACAAGAAGACAGAGGAAGTCTTCACACTATTTAAGGGGCAGCATCCCAGTTCCTATCTGCTGCACTGTTCAAACTCGTATATCTTGAAGTGGGTTCAATCATCTTGCTTCTGATTTACTGAGAGCAGCATTTGGCCTGAGCTGTGTTACATCACGAGCCAGGTCTTGCCCCCACGTGAGTGATTTTGAGGAACCTGCATCATTTCTCACGGGCCAGCCAATTGCATATGAGAAAAGCAATGCTCTTACTTCGTGGATCAGGACTTGTCAAATTCTCTTCCCTTTTGAGAAGCTTTTGTTTAAGAAGAACTACTGAGGTTGTCCTCTTATTAATATCTGGCCTCTTTCGTGCCGTGAAGGAAGCCCATTCCCTTCTTGTGATCTCAGACTGACCAGGTAGAGTTCGAGCATTGTGGCTACAGGCGTGAGAAGTCTGTACAGTGGTAACGGGTCCTAAACTCCAGTCTGTGCGCCCAGGCTGACTCTGCAGATGATGCTCATTGGCAATCCCTCACAGTTGAGAATGAGTGTCTTCCACGATTGCTTTATTTGTGGGTCCAAAGATAGCCGATGAGGCCGATCTGGGATTGACAGGTTCTCCTGCAACTCAAGCATGTGTTTCATGGAGGGTGGGTAGCTCTGGGTTCTTAGTTTGGTCCATGACACAATTTCTGCCGTTCCTGCTTTTCCATCTCCTGAGGTTTCAAAGTACTGAGATCCCTGCAGCGGACTCCTCCATTTGGGGCGGCCTTGGGCAATAGTCTCCCATGAGTTGATGTCGAGGTTGCATTTTTTCAAGTTGGCTTTGAGGAGGTCCTAGGCATGCTTTCTCTGCCCTCCTCTTGAGCACACACCCTGACTGAGCTGCGAGGATGCAATTTGCTTTGAGAGTCTGGAGTCGGACATCCGGATGATGTGGCCGGCCAAAGTTGCTGTCAGATGACCGTCGCCTCAATGACCGTGATGTTCGCTTGTGAGAGGATGCTAATGTTGGTGCATTTGTTTTCCCATGGGATTCAAAGGATCTTTTGCAGGCAGCATTGACGGTACTTCTCCAGCAACTTGGGATGTACATTGCCCACATCTCAGCTCCATATAGTAAGGTGGGGATCATGCAAGGCCAGACACAGGAATGGGCAAAGTGGGCAGCCACCCAGGGACCAGACAGAAAGGGGGCCTGAAAATGGTAATTTTTTTTCTGTTGTCTGATTATTATTATCATCATTATCTCTGGCACAGGGGGGCCCGATATTAAAAGTTTGCCCGGGGCTGCCAGGAGTCTAGGTATGCCACTGAGATCATGATAAACCACCAGCTTGGTTTTGAATCTGCTGTCATAATCTTCAAATATCCATTTCCTCTAGTGTCCCAAGGCTGCACTGGCACTTTTAAGGCAATGTTGGAGTTTTTCAGTGAGGGACGGCTTCCCAGGTACAGGAAATAGTCAACGATCTCTAGAGTCTCACCATTCATCTGAATGATTGGAGCTGCATTTCCGGAGCAGGTGAGGGGCAGCACTCGCTGTGCACAAGTATACTACCAACCTCAGGCAATGGCTATGAAGAGGATGACTTTCCTTCACAGAAGTGCATCCCTGTCTTCCTCCGACTGGTCTGAGCACCCTGTGGCTGCCATCGCCCTCCATCCCGATGCCCAAGAAGGGGATGGAGATGGCTACATTTCCTGCCGGTGCAAACACACACCTGTGGCTTTGTCCTTCCCGCATCTTGGATCAACCCAGCTCCGCTTCCTGGTGTTCTTGACTCCGTCCCTTTGGCCTTGGCCTTTCAAACCGGCTTTCGTCACCCAATTAGGAACAAAGCAACCTCCTGCTGCTTCATTAGATTTGGCAACCCGAGCACATGCACAAAACAATCTTTAGCGCTCCCACGGGGTAAGGCCGTGCTTGTGAGGAGGAGGAGGAGAGGTTTGGCAGGCCCGTCCTGCACCAGCATTTCCTTTCTCCTTTGAACTGCCTCTTTTTTGGTCACTGCTGATCAGTCACTCATTGACTCATTAAAAGCCCGAACAATGCATGTGTTTGTTCTACGACTGTGGCCACCTGTTGATCTTAGAGGTTTACAGCTGAACTGGGTTAATCCTCCACAAGAGCTAACATCACTTAAGTCCCTTTGTGTTGGATACTAGCACGAGTTACTACAGGAGCAGGAGGCTACGAGCTTTCCATCGGGCTTTCATCCTGGTTCCTCCAGCTGGCAAAGCTGCAAAACACAAGCTTAAGAAGCAGGCATGCTCCAACGTGCCTCTCGCTAGGCCGGACGGGGAGCCTCTGCAAGCGCTGTGATCAAGCCCAGGAGAGATTTGTAGAAAAAAGATAAAAGGAGCAAAGGCATTTCTCCAGATTCAGGACCATCTGAACAAGGCATCCCATCTGGTGTTTGCTCCCTGGGTGGGAGCATTTACACTCTCCAGGACGAAGCCCACATATGCCCTTTTTTTGAAGGTCTAAGTGGGGATCTTCCTGCTTCTGATCTCTACAATGAAGTCCAGTTAAAAAGCAGTATCGAAAATGGAATACTGGTGTCAGGGCAACATCCTGCTGCTCCACAGGATGCTCCAGGACTTCACAGCCTGATCAGATCAGCAAAGGTTTAGCTATTTTCTATACATCAGTGCGACTAAATGCTTAGATAAAGTATCACACCGAGCCGCGCGACATAGGCATCAACATCAGCACCGGCTACTAAGTCAAGCCACCCATGATACTGCCCAGGGTTTGTGAAAGCCCAGTCAGACCTGTCTGGTGGTAAAAACCAGTCCAGTCTCCCAGTAGCTAACCAGTGTGGGCTGCCATGCTCCTGCTAACCCTGAGCTTGCCATGTATAGTATAGACACGCACCACTGCTCAGAGTGAATGGCCCCCACATAACTTGCTTGAGATACTTGCACCAAATAGCCACTATTGATCACTACTGGCAGTCTACACTAACTCCCACATCGTCTATACACGCCACTATGGTTCTGCTGGACACCCTGAATGAGCCCCTCCTATAAATCTCACACGCAGTCAGTCCCTATAGCACATGCATATTCCACCAGGCTATAATCTAGTGCTCCTCAGGTGCCTTCTGGGAATTCGTTGAGTTGCACGGGAAGAAGCTGGAGTGATCACCCATAGCTTAGGTGATCGGCACAGCTGCAATGACAACACTGGGTAGATCAGCAGCACTGCTTTAGATCAGTGCAGGCGTGTTCAGTGGTTTGGTCTTCATTTCCCAGCCCCTCGCCCCATCTGTAATGCAGGCGGAAGGGAACATTCGTTAATGCTAGTTGAGCACAATAATAGCACTTTTATTTATGAGCACCCACCCTTGATAGGGCACCCACAGTGCTTAACAACAATCATAAAACAATTGCTCATTAATTAAAAGCAGCCCAGCCGCAACCAGATTACAAGCAGATGGGTAAACATATGGTACGATATAATATTTTAGGGCTCTATCTTGCTTTTCATCTCAGGATCTAAAGCTGATCTGTAAAATATCCGGTAACGATGTTTCACAACACTGCTGCAATGTAGAGAGTGTGTCACACAATCCACTAATAAACGCAGCCAGCTCTAGGGTAGAAAGTGGTGGTTAGTTAGCTATGCAGAAAAGTAGGGATGAGAGGCACATAAGTGATCTTATGTGGTGTGATGTGGTGCATCAAATAGTGCCATGTAGGAGCAGGTGTGATTTAGGAGCATAGGCAGAACACTGACTCCACAATTATTTGCTAAATGGCAATTTTAGGGCATTTATTGTATTTATTTCAATATGAGTAATGCATTATAGTATGATCAGGCACAATGATGACTAACGTGAAAATAAGGACTATGCATATTATAATCATCACTGGCATAAAAACTGCATACTGTATATTTTAGCACAGACCCTTTGCAAACTTAAATTTCTACCAGTACTGCCAAGCTATACAGTATGCCAGATCCATTCAGACATATTCAGATCCCTGAAGGACATTGAAAGAAACACTACATACTCTGACCTCTGACTCATAACAACCTCTCTCTACCAGAGAAAAAGGCCATAGAATCTCTAAGATCTAACCACCAAATAGTAATAAAACCAGCAGATAAAGGAGGAGCCATAGTCATCCTAAACCGTGAGGATTACATAAAGGAAGCCAACAGACAGCTCTCTGACACCACCTACTACAAAGAACTACAAGAAGATCCTACTCCCCTTTTCACCAAAAAACTCAACAATACCATCAAATCATTTCCACCAAGATTACAAGAAAAACTACAGACCTTGATCCCCCCGCTACCTAACCCAGGGACTTTTTACATGCTCCCTAAAATCCACAAACAAGGGAACCCTGGCAGACCTATCATATCCAACCATGGGACCCTAACTGAGGAAATATCAGGTTTTGTTGAATCCATCCTAAAACCGCTTGTCACCCACAGAGCAAGTTTTGTCCAAGACACCACAGACTTGCTACGGAAACTTAAAAACATAGACCACCTTCCCAGGAACACACTCCTAGCCACCATGGACGTTACCAGCCTATACACCAACATCCCACACCAGGATGGCATCCATGCCTGCCTTACATATCTACAGGAACAAGATTACAACCCAGAATACAGACCCAAAGATATCACTGAGCTTATACACTTCATCCTCACACACAACAATTTCACTTTTAATAATCAACACTTCCTCCAGATGATGGGAACAGCTATGGGCACTAAAATGGCCCCACAGTATGCCAACCTTTTTATGAGCCACCTGGAAGAAGACTTCCTCAAGAACTGCACCATCAAACCCTTGCTGTACTTACGATATATCGATGACATCTTCATCATTTGGAGTGAGAACCTGGAATCTCTACTTGAGTTCCACCAGAAATTCAACAGTCACCATCCCTCCATCCGACTTTCTTTAGAATACTCCAACACCAACATCCCCTTTTTAGACACAAGGATCAGTATCCAGAAGGGTAAAATACAGACCACAGTATACAAGAAACCCACAGACCAACATACATATCTGCACAGAACCAGCAATAACCCGAAACACACCAAAAACCCTGTGATATACAGCCAAGCCCTCAGATCCCACCGCATTAGTACTGAAGAGCACGCCCGGGATTGCCACCTCACCAATCTTAAAAAGGCTTTCACCCAGCAAGGACACTCCTCCAGAGAGGTAGATCGCACGTTTGAAAGAGCCACCTGGATACCACGTGAAGAACTGCTGCAGTACAGAAGAAAAACCCCCACAAATCGCACACCGCTGGTTATGACCTATCACCCCTCCCTTGAACCTGTACGGAAAATCCTCAAAAAATTGCAACCCATATTAGAAAAAGACCCTATTCTTAAAAAGATCTTCCCAGAGCCACCCATCCTAGCCTTCAAACAAGCACCGAACCTCACTAACCTCATCACCAGAAGCAAACTTCCTCAAGCCCAGAACACACCAAAAGGATCCAGACCGTGCCAGGACAAGAAATGCAAAACCTGCCCCCACATCTCCACCACCCCCACTATTACTACACCCCACAACAGAGCCATCAGCATCCCAGGATCTTACAGCTGCACCTCCAGGAATGTAGTATACCTCATCCAATGCACCAAATGCCCTGATGGAAGATACGTAGGAGAGACCAGACAACAACTGCGCACCAGAATGAACGCACACCGGAAATCCATCAAAGACAGAAATACCCAATTACCGGTGGGGGCACATTTCTCACAGGAGGGCCACTCTCTCTCCAATCTCTCAGTCCTGATCCTCAAGGGAAACTTACACAGCACTTCCCAGAGACGAGCCTATGAACTCCACTTCATCAACCTGCTGGATACTAGAGATCAGGGACTAAACATAGACATTGGATTTTTGACGCATTATAATCTGCCTGGCAACTGACTCCCCCGCCCAGCCCAGCCCCTGGCTTCTTTACTTTTCATCCCATCCAGGAAGAGCACACGCCAACTGCTGAAACCTCCTTAGCCTGACGAAGGGTTTTTGAACCCGAAAGCTTGCTTAATAACTATTCTCCAACCATTTGGGTTGGTCTAATAAAAGATATCAAATTCACCCAAGGAACCTTGTCTGCCTAGGTCTGGAAGAGGCTTTTTTGGGTCTTGGAGGCCAGTCTCCTGTGTGTGCAGGTAACCACAGACCCAAGAAATCCCTCAAATCCATTGTCACCCACAACTACAATCCCGAATGCCAAGAATACCTGGCAGAATAGCACAGGTAGAAGCTGGGGAGGAGAGGCACTGCCCAGGGAAGCAGCTGGCTGACACAGGTGCAGAAGACCCCAGCAAGGGGACTATACCCCATGCTATACAGGCAGGCAAAACACCACAAGGTCCATGCCAATCTGCCCTAGGGGAAGTAGTCCTTCCCATAGGGTACGGCAAGCAATGCCTGAGTGGGCTCTTCTGGACCCAGTGCCCCTCCTTTAATGGAGAATCCATTTTTTAAAGTTTGTTCACAACCCTTTGATATATTCCTGCGACCCACTTTTGGGTCACAACCCAGGGGTTGAGAAACGCTGCTCTAAAGGACAGGGGATCCAGGGTGTGGGCTGAGGAGTCCTGAAGGAAGAGCAATGAGACTTTGAAAGAGTTGAATTGAATGGCTGCCTAAACACATGCTCAGAAGTGGGGAGGGGAGGGGGGCCTTTTAATTAAAGTGTTTCCCAGACAGCTGCTGCAATTAAAACAGCTCACCATCATGTGTATTAACCACCCCCACCCCCCTACACACACACACATTTCAAAATGGTCACTGGGGCGCTTTAACTAAAGCTGTTGTATAAAACTCCCCCTTGTGGCGTTTGGAGATTGGGGGGGGGGGGGGGGGCGCTTTAATGCCCGTGACAGTGAGACGACGCTGGAGCATTGTAATTAGAACGTGGTGTGGACTCGATTAATCCTATCAAGGCGCACCTTGAGACTGTCAAGGGGGTTCTGGGGTCTACAAGGTCAAGAACCACTGCTTTAATACAATCATTGCTTGTGAAGGAAAGCATCCCAGTGCTTTGCTGCAAATGCCTTGCCTTGGAGTCGGAGGGAAAGTAAAAGCAAAGCACCTGCTCTGCAATTCTTGTCACTGCTTCTCAGTCAGCTCGATTACCCACACCTGATCCCAACTTTCTCAGGGCAGGCTGGGCAAGGTGAATCATTCTGCATGCTTCCCATTTAAATAACCGGGATTTTAAAAGCGCAATGGCAAAATCATGAAGATCTCGCTCCGGCAAACTCTCATTAACGTAACTGAGAGGTGTTGGCTTCAATCACAGATCACCTGAACAAGTGTAACAGCTCTTACGTCAGTGGGACCTTCAGCAATATACTTTAGCCTTCCTCCATTTGAGTCAGAAGTGTAGCTCCATCAGCTGCTGTAGACACTTCTAGTGCATCAGCCAGTGCTTTCACCCCCAATTGGCTAGGGATCAAGTCACATTTGAACGCCATTTTATACGTTTCTGCTGCTACATAAATCTACCCGTGCCTTTGAATTGCATTCTCTGAATTCTGATTCATTACAAAATGTTCGCTCTTAATCCCAATATTTCTCCTCGGAGCAAGGCAGGGCATTACCAGCTAGGCCTGGCAATCGTGATGGCCAAAGCGCTGTATGTAAGATAGCAACGGTCTGTTCCCCGCTATGCAAATTGAATGCTTCCCTTATCATAGCCCTCCAGCATAGGAACAGACATTCAAACAGCCGGAGGCAGAACTGATCTAAGTTACGCCGTTTTCTGTAAGTGGTGTAGCGTAGATCGGCAGTGAACTGAACACACGTTCGCCCTGTGGTGGGGACACAAATCTTACACCAGATTCCACCGTTTTTAAACCAGTCTGTGTGTGCTGGACTTCTGTTATAGGTATAAACTGGTTTTGTGTGCCAAACTACTGTTCTGAGTATAGACCAGTTTCCAATCACTTATACTAGTATAAGGGTAATGTCTGTACCTGGCCAAAGAGACAAAACCCGCTCTCTGATGGCCTCATTCAGAGCCAGCCTTAGGGGTGGGGGACATGGGTGGCCACCCGAGGTGCTGTGGTCAGGGGGCATCACACACATATAGCCCCAAACATGCAACAGCATCCAACCCCCTCAAGTCAGCAACGCTGGTGCAGGCGGGCAGGGGCACGGGGCTTAGTCCGGCAAGGAGACAGAGCCGCCCGCACTGCCCGGCCACCTCCAGCCACTGCTGAGGAGAGACCAGGCTGGGCAGTGTGGGCAGCGCTGGTCTGCACCCAGGGCCCCTGCCCGCCTGCAGCACTGCTGCTGACTTTGGGAGGAGGTGTGGGCACCAAAGTACAAGTTAACCCAGGGCACCATTCCCCCAAAGGTCGGCTCTGCTGCAACATCCCTAACTGCAGTTCACATCAACGGGAGGCACGAGGGCTTAGTGTCTTGCTGGACTGATAAATCTGGCCCTGGGGAGAAGCCCCTGGAGTTACTCTGGATATTCAGAGTCTGGCCCACAGCACATGGTGCAGCACTATGAACTGATTAGGCCCGCAGCTCTCGGGATCTGCAACCATCCCTTTCACGGAGCAACTCTCCATCTCTTCTGACCCGACGTCCGACCCTCTGCCACCCTGCAGAAGCCAAGGGGTAAAATCTAGGCAGGATTTGTCCCTCCCAAGAGGCTCGTGTGGGCCCTGAAGCATCTCCATCGGTGTCCTCCAGAAAGCACAGAGCAGCTTTTCCGCAGACAGCTCGCTGTGCTACATACCGATCCGATGACGAGCCAATTGGCCCACGCATGCAGGCACGAAAGCAATTTGGCTCCCCTTCTCCCGAGGCTGACAGCTTTAAAGCCACTTGCTTTAAACCCACCTCTCGTAGGTGGGTCGGCAGCTGAGCCAAAGGCAGTGATCACACTTCCAGAATGTTTGCTAGCGGCAGGTCCCCAGACGCCGAGCTCTGGAAAATATTTTCCAAGCCATGTCCTCAGGGTCAGAAACAGGTTCTTTGGCTTGCTTCTGGCTGACTTCATGCTGGGGTATGCATGTGGCAACCGGCGTGTTTTCAGAGCTTGTCCAAGGTCAGGCTGACTTGAGAGTCTCTCTGGGTTCCCGGCCCGCTTGTTGGGCTAGTTGCTCTTCCACCCTGGCACCTGCGTGACCTGCCTCCGCACCCTTGCATACTAGGAGATTTGCTTTCTATTTGTACGTCTAAGAAGACAGCCACTTGCAAGCTCCTGCATGAGATTCACCCCCCCCCCCAGATGTACCTTTCCAAATCTTGGGCTGCAATGACCCCGCGTGGGCATCATTCAGCAAGAAGCAGACCTGGGCGATCATTGCATCTGGCTACTCAAGGAGCACGGCATTTGCATGCATTCCTAAGTGCATGGCAGAGGGCCGAGACAGAGCTCACCTGGCATCAGGAAAGAACGGAGACCGCAATCTTAGGACCACGGGAATAAGCATAAGTCACTTCCTACCACCTCTCTTGGTTCCTTACCCGATCTCTGCCAGGTGTTGGGGAGCCACGACTTGTCCTTACTGGAGTGGGACTTGTGGTTTCAACCTGCAACGTGGCGTTCTCCGGGACAGAGGTTGAAAGCATGAGGATCGTTCACCTTCGAAAGGAGATGAATAAGTGGGAGTAGTGTGTGTGTGCAAATGTGATCACAGGAAGGTTGAACTGACACTTCTACTTGTGTAACACAAGAACCAGGGACTTTTCATTATATTCAAAGGTGTCAAATTCCAAAGCAAGAAAAAGAAATGCGTTTTCATCCAACCTGGGGCATTTTGCTGCTTTCTTTCACTGAAGTAAAACAGTGTCCTGGCTCCTATAGGCTATGTGCTATATTCAGGGCAATGAAAATTGTTGGGGGGCTGGGGAACAGGACTGATGAGGAGAGGCTGAAGGACCTGGGTTTATTTAGTTTGCAGAAGAGAGGATTGAGAGAGGGTTTGATAGCAGCCTTCAACTCCCTGCAGGAGGGCTGCAAAGAGGATGGAGCTGGACTGGTCTCAGTGGGGGCAGATGACAGGACAAGGAGCAATGAGCTCAAGTTGCAGCAAGGGAAGCTGAGGTTGGATACTAGGAAAAACTCTCTTTTGGGGAGGGTAGTAAAGCACTGGAACAGGTTACCTACAGAGGTGGTGGCATCTCCATCCTTGGAGGTTTTTAAGGCCTGGCTTGACAAAGCCCTGGGGGTTGCACTAGCTGTGACCTCCTGAGGTCTCTTCAACCCTCATGTTTGATGATTGCATTGTGCACTCTCCATCCTTGGAGGTTGTGAAGACCCAACTAGACAAAGCCTTGGCTGGGATGATGTAGCTGGGGCTGGTCCTGCTTGGAGCAGGGGCTTGGACTAGATGTGACCTCCTGAGATCCCTTCCAACCTTTATTGTCTAGGATTTTATGATTCCTCAACAGGTTAACTGCTTTGTTTATCCTCTTTGATGGCTTCAACACAACTTTGCCTCTTCCAGCAATGCCCTCTCTCCTATCTCTTCCTCCTCCTTTGGCCATCTTTTTATTTAAATTACTTTATTGCTTTCTATTTAGTACCCCTGCTCTATGACAGTCCTTTCCTAGCATCTGATCCAGTAGGATGTAGTCCAGGAAAGCTTATGAGCCTCTAAACAAAAAGCGCTGCCCTGCCCTGTCCTGCCTGACTTCAGGCTAACACAGCCAACCACCCCGCTCTGCGTGACCCAAGGTCTTTCACAGCTCTGCAGTCATATCAGTGTCTCTATTCCTAGATTTATAGTTGTCAGGGGCTGGAAGGGACCTTGCATATCATCGGGTCCAGCCCCACCCCGCTGTAGGCAGGAAGACAACTAGGGTCAAATGACCCCAGCGAGGTCACTATACTATAGGATTGACTGAAGAGAAGGAAAATCAGGTGGAAATACTGCAACACCATAGGTCACTCTTCTTGGACTAAGAAGCAAAACACCCCACAACAAAAAAAGCCATGCTATTTTGGCCTGCATTTCCACAGGGAACTCGATCTTTATTGAACCCTCCTCTAAAAATCCCACACTACAGCACCTGCGTAGTTGAGAGGTTGTACTAATGGTACCCAAGAAACATCCGCTTCATTTGAAAAATCAACATTTGATCTTTAGCGCAGAAGGTTTTCTGATGCAAGAAAGAGGGAGCTGCCTCAGAGGGCTTCACACACGGTCTTCCACTGCGGGACAACTGAGGCCATAAGGTTACAGATTTACAGGCCCAAATCTGAAGACCTCTTGCTTGTGGGACCACAGTTTTTTTTTCCCTGGGAGATGCATGCAGAACTACCTCTGCAGTGTCAGAAAGGAAATTAAACCCCTTCTTTCCTCCAGTGTTGGCCAGACTGAAGCACCAGATTTGGGATGCCTTTGTATCCAGTCATTTCTGTTTGTTGGAGGAAGCAAAACCCTCTTACGTGTATAACTGATGCACGGAGATGTCCCAAATAGCGTTGGACTGCAAGGGCAATAATCATCAAATACAAGAATTACTGAGACTGCCGTGAGGATGCCCAGGGGCCAATATCTGACAGCGAAGGTGGCTTCTCTTTCCTGAGGGCAACCTGTCCTTAACCCCAAAAGTCAAAAGCTGCTACTTCAGCTCCCCCTGATCATCCAAGAGCTGGAGGGTGCAAGAAGTCTCTCAAGACCCACGAGGATACGTGTACATATGTGCCAAGCCCATAATAAGGTGGTGAAGCCACTCTAAGAGCATCCTCTGCCGGCCCTCCATCTCCAAGGTCTCCATCTCCAAAACAGTCAAGAGTGGCCGTCGGGGGCATCCTCCTCTCATCGGCACTCAGCTCTAGCACTGGCACTCCTGGAAGTGTGGTGGGAGCTGTATGGACATTACTCAGATACCCGGAGCTGTATAGACATTACTTAGATACCCGGAGCTGTATGGACATTACTCGGATACCTGGAACTTTATATGTGCAAGCACGAACCCCTATGTTATATCTATGCATAGGTACACACAAGTCAATTTATTAGCAATATATGAGTATGTGAAGAAGATAGCTTTCAACAGCATACAGGATTCTGGATACTCTTTATTCTCTCATCACTTATTTTCCATTTCTGTGATCCCTGAACAAAGTATTACTCCTTTTTTTCCCAACTGCATCAAGAGAGGTAACAGTCTAGTAGCTTGTAACAGGCTGGAGTCCTTTATCTCCCTCATTCAACCCACCAGCACATGAGTAATGCAGCTAGACTCTCCAGCGTGCTGGAGTCATGCACATACTTCACAGGCCCTACAATTTTCCTCCAGAAAACTTTGTTCACACAAACTTTTCTCCGGAGTCCTCTCCTGTGCATGGGTTGTTCCTAACAGTCTCTATATGTATTCGTCGCATCCCTACTAGTGATATAGTGCTCCAGAGATTACGTTGAGAACCTGGTGATTTTCTAGCCAAGAAAGCTGCTTGGTTTTATTGACTCGTCAGAGAAAATGGGTCGAGGGGGTTATATCGGTTCTTCTGCTGCGTTTCAGGCCTGCCATGGCGATACTTGCCGGCCAGACGATCTGTAGTTGGAAAGGATTTCTGCAAATCCCTAAAGTTTGTCTCTCGTTCTATGCTGTCATCTAAAAAGCAGCATCTGCACTGCAGAGCTGCCAAAGCAAGTCAGATTTTTATTTCACCAATAAAAGGGAGGTTGATGCTCTGATTCAGGCACTGAACTGGAACTCAAGCGGTCTGGGGTTCATTTCCCGGGTCTGCCACAAACTGCTTGTGTAATTCTGGGCGAGCTGCCCGAAGCAGGTTCTGCGCTGTCCCCATTTGGAAAGCGAGACAAATAGCTAGTTTTTTTTCTTCCACCCTTCCCAGTCGGCTTATTCAGATTTTAGATCTAGGGGAGAAGATGCCCATGGCTGAGTCCGCTGCTCAGCCTGCTGAGCCTTCTGGGTGCTACTGTAATATAATATAAAGTTATATATTTCTATTTGGATTATATTCATCTAGTCACACGTTTGATTAGATAACTATGACTTTTGATTATATTTATCTCATCAAACTTCTGATGAGATAAATATAACTTTTGATAATAAATATAAATGATGATAATGAAGACAATGGTTATTGCTGTTTTTATTCCAGAATTTGCAGTGCTGGGGAGCTGTACTATTTTTCTACTGCCTTCATTTGTTGGCTTTCTGTTTGATGTGACGACTTAAACTGTGATCTAGCACTTCCGAGTCTGGCGCACAAGCCTGCGTGCACACATCTGATCCAGGAAGCAAGATTCTTCCTTTTGCAGGAGGCACCGTTTTGGTTTGAACCAAAGTCTTTTATAATATTACATTTGCAAAAAAAAAAAAGCATTTCCCGACAGCTGCACTTCTGAGAGACCGAGGGACCGATTACATCTGTCATGAGAGTAATATATAACCCTTTGAATGATAGGTGTGTAGCCTTGCGTTCAACGTACCTATGACCACGGAGAACACTTCAAAAGCGGAGGTGCTGGATGGAGGTAGGGGGAGAGGAAGGACTGGCTTCTCACGAGCCCAAATGGTTTTAGTAACTCTCATGCTCTTCACACAAAGATCCTTTAAAGCACGTTGACGGCCTTGGCATTTTAGCACCTATGGTCGCTTCTGCACCAGTCGCTATTTGTAAACAGGTTGAATAAATGACAAGTGAATTGTATCTATATTTTGAACAGAAAGAACAGTGCTGCAGATGCAAATAGGATACATCCTGTCTACAAGGACGCTTAGCCAATTGCTTCATGTATGTGGTTTCAAAGATGGTTGACTTTTATCCAAAAGACACAGATGGGATGACTTAGACACAAACAGCTTTTAATTTACTTCTTATGTTGCGTCTTGAATATACCTGCTGGTACCAGGGCAATACATGGGCAAAAAGATGCCCAGAAAAACGCATTCATAGCTGGAGTCTCAAGTTGGGACGTAAAAAAAATATTCCCCCCTCTGTAGAAAGCCTGTAGCTATACATGTAAGCAAGCTCAGAGACTAAAGGGATTTAAACAGCTCCTAGGAATTATTGGAAAAACCTCATCTAATATAACACGGAGTTCAAAGATTTGATACCTCAACGTCCAATGTCATAGCTCAAGAGTTAATGGGGAGGGGTCCTGCTTTTTTGAATCGGGACACACAAATATACGCACAGATAATAAAGATTCACAGCGCAGAAGTACCAAAGCAGGGTGGGAATTTGTAATCAAGATATCCAGATAATTTACAGGTTTCATTCAAACCCTATTCAAGTCTGAGGAAAGACTCCCATCAGCTTCGGTGTCCTTTGACTCAAGCCCCATATCTATCTGGCTGAAAAACCCACGGCCGCATCACCTTGCTCTGCCAACAGACAAGGAAGATGAAAAGAAAACGGATCCACAATCGATTCACATAACCCTATGACGGGCACAAAAGCGTCCAGCCAGCTCTGCGCTTCGAGGATCGGCAATCATTGCCGCTCTCATTTGTGCTCCCGTCCCCCCACCACCAAGCCACATAAATATTGCTCATTGTTTTAAAACAAGACAGAAGGTCGTTTGCCCAAATCAGAGGCGACATGATGAAACGAATTCCCCAAGGAGGCAAACATGCAAGTACACATTTTCTACGGGACTCTGAATAAGGCACAAAGTGAATATTTTGGAGCGTGGTTACATGCAGGTGCTAGAAGCTTTATCCGTAGATGCCTGGAATACTTTCCCCGCTAAGGGGAGATTAATAAATATTAGTACGCTCAAGTCTTTTGTGCCAATACGAACCATTAGCACTTGGCTCCGAGCCACAGCTGTCTACTCTGCAGCAGATTCTGCCACCAAGGGAAAGGTCATGAAGGCCTGTGCTTTATTCCTGTTAGTATGTTCCAACATAATTAACAGAAGTTGTTCTCCAGATGGTTTCCTTTCTGTCAGCAAGTACCTACCGCTTAATGGGCTACGCTGGATGCCTTCCTTTAAGTGCGTGAGGCTGGAAGCAAAATTAAAATACATAATCTTTGATCCACCCACTCCGAGTTAGTTCTTAGGGGTTGACATAACAGAAAATAGGAAGAGGGTGGGCAGGGGGATGTGAAATCATGATAACCCAAGTGACCATCGGCAGCCAGGCGAACTTTGGCTTACGCTATCCCATGGCAAATCATGGTTATGCAGACACGGAGCTGCAATTATTTAGTTAAGGGTTTTTGCTGAAGTTTAACAAATCCTGAGTGTGCTGGTGCCCCGAATTTGAGGCTTATCATAGAGCAGCCCATCCCCGTCCCCCTAGATGGATGTACTTCTAGACTGCAGATTATTATTGGGCTGTCTTTTGGTATGCTGGCAGCCCCTACAAACTCCATAGGATCAGGACCCCATTTTTCTAGGTGCTGTATGAACACAGAGTAGGAGATAATACCAGTCCAGAGGCATTTACAATCTGACCAGACAGAAAGAAAGACCAGGGCATTTTACAGAGGTGGAAACTGAGGCAATGAGAAATGAAAGTCAGCGTTGGCAAAGGGCTTGTGTTATTTGTGCGTGTAAGTCCAACTAAAACTCACTGGAAATTCTCCAGGGTGACGCAGGGAGATGGTGACAGAGCTGGAGAATAAATCCAGACCACCAGAGTCCCAGTCCAGCGGTGTCTCTTCAGGACACTCCTTCCCAAGCCAGCCTTGTTTTTCCTAAAAAAAAGGGCTGCACAAAATTAGACTTTAAACATGCATGAACCTACCTAGCCATGAAATGACTGGAGAAGCATTTGGAAGCTGCTCTCCCACAGGCACCTTTGAAAACCCCGATCCTACAATAAAAAGAAAAGGGTGACCAAGTTATCTGTCTTGTTGCATAGCTGCAAACATATTCCCTGGGGTATGAGATAGGACTAATCAACTAAAATACAGAGATTTTGTCTAGTAGGACACTGGTTTCAAGTTGGCTCAGGCTGCTAGCAGCCAGATGGCCTCATGCCCTGGCTGTTTTGTGGCCTATGTGAACTGGGTGTCTTGTTGAACCACGGTCAGCACTAGGACCCCCTACACAGATGATTGACGTGTATTTCCACCAATGAACTGGAAAAAAGGACTTTTTTTGCTGTCCCTTCCTCATTCAGAAACAGACGGGGGCCAAAGGGTTTGAAAACAGGATGGTGCGGTATAAAACCAGACCAATGACCACCCTAGGTGTGTGCCTATGCGAGGGGGAGATACAGAAACAAAAAAGCCCCATTAACACGCATAATGAGAGGTCTTTTGGGGCTGAGTCCTGGCAGAAGTAGGCTTGGGGATGTATGTTAAGAAATGATCATCTCTTTGCCTCCTACCAGGTTCTAGGAAACACAACCCCATGTATTCTTTGCAAATAAACCGCACTGAATTATTACTTCTCCAACAGCAAGCCACAAGAGTTCCCAAATGAGGTAAGTATTCAGGTAACAAAGAGTAGCAAGACCAAAATCCTTGTAATGGTGAATCTGTGGTGATTTTACCATGACCTCCAGATTGAAAAGCATGACTCTATTACTTGAGGTGAGGAACTGGGTGCATTGGCACTCCTCGATGCATTGGCAACCTCTCTATGTAGCCTACCTACTCGAAGGAGCCAGTGCGTTTGCACTCGATGTGTGGCCGACATACATGTAATTATTTTCAGCTTCTAAGTGCCTGCATTTGCAGAGATAAAGCACAGGGAGAGAGGAGGAGGAGAGAAAAAAAATGCAGAGGGAAAAAATGTTAAAGCTATTTGTCGAATCCCATTGGTATGAATTTACAGTAACTCCACTGACCTTCATGCTTTGAGTGAATGGAATAGTTCCTGATTTACACTGATGGCGTTCCCTCCAGAACCGGGCTGGTTAAAGTCAGAGTGAATCATCAACATGTGTGTAGGGGTCTCCCATGAGAAAGGAGTAAAAAATGTGAGTGCAAACAAATCATTGGAGGGTTGAGGGGGGGTGTGGAGAGGACAAGCTTGACCTATGAAGAATGGTTGAAGGAACCGGGTTTGTTTAGTCTAAAAGAGACGACTGAGGGGGAGCATAGCAGTCTTCTCATATGTGAAAGGTTGCAATAAACTGGGCAGGGACCAAGTGTTCCCCATGTCCACCGAGGATAAGACAAAAGGAAACCAGCTTAATTGGTAGCAAAGACGACTCGTGTTCGATATTAGGCAAATCGTTCATAGTTTCATAGTTTTAGGGTCGGAAGGGACCTAATAGATCTTCTAGCCCGACCCCCCGCCAGGGCGGGAGAACAACAAAAAACCCTAAAAACAAAAACGGGACTCAAATGAGTCCAGCCAGGTAGGCATCCAGCCTCTTCTTAAAGACCCCCAGGGTAGGGGCCAGCACCACCTCCCTTGGAAGTTGGTTCCAGCTCCTAGCCGCCCTAACTGTGAAGTAGTTTTTTCGGATGTCCAATCTGTACCTCCTGTCCATCAACTTGTGCCCATTACTCCTTGTTATGCCAGCAGGGGCTAGGGGAAACAGCGTCTCCCCCAAACCCTTCTGGTTCCCCCTAGTGA
This sequence comes from Alligator sinensis, assembly GCF_000455745.1. NCBI lineage: Eukaryota > Metazoa > Chordata > Crocodylia > Alligatoridae > Alligator > Alligator sinensis. Next base: position 3,329 of record NW_005843944.1, on the reverse strand, counting down.
GTTTATAGACGGTCACCAGGTCCCCCCTCAGCCTTCTCTTGTGGAGGCTGAATAGGTTCAAGTCCCGCAGTCTCTCACTGTAGGGTCTGGCCTGTTGTCCCCGGATCATGCATGATCATCTCTTTGCCTCCTACCAGGTTCTAGGAAACACAACCCCATGTATTCTTTGCAAATAAACCGCACTGAATTATTACTTCTCCAACAGCAAGCCACAAGAGTTCCCAAATGAGGTAAGTATTCAGGTAACAAAGAGTAGCAAGACCAAAATCCTTGTAATGGTGAATCTGTGGTGATTTTACCATGACCTCCAGATTGAAAAGCATGACTCTATTACTTGAGGTAAGGAACTGGGTGCATTGGCACTCCTCGATGCATTGGCAACCTCTCTATGTAGCCTACCTACTCGAAGGAGCCAGTGCGTTTGCACTCGATGTGTGGCCGACATACATGTAATTATTTTCAGCTTCTAAGTGCCTGCATTTGCAGAGATAAAGCACAGGGAGAGAGGAGGAGGAGAGAAAAAAAATGCAGAGGGAAAAAATGTTAAAGCTATTTGTCGAATCCCATTGGTATGAATTTACAGTAACTCCACTGACCTTCATGCTTTGAGTGAATGGAATAGTTCCTGATTTACACTGATGGCGTTCCCTCCAGAACCGGGCTGGTTAAAGTCAGAGTGAATCATCAACATGTGTGTAGGGGTCTCCCATGAGAAAGGAGTAAAAAATGTGAGTGCAAACAAATCATTGGAGGGTTGAGGGGGGGTGTGGAGAGGACAAGCTTGACCTATGAAGAATGGTTGAAGGAACCGGGTTTGTTTAGTCTAAAAGAGACGACTGAGGGGGAGCATAGCAGTCTTCTCATATGTGAAAGGTTGCAATAAACTGGGCAGGGACCAAGTGTTCCCCATGTCCACCGAGGATAAGACAAAAGGAAACCAGCTTAACTGGTAGCAAAGACGACTCGTGTTCGATATTAGGCAAATCATTCGATCTAGAAGGGCAATGAAACACTGGTAAAAGCTACCCCGGGGGGTGGGGTGGGGCTGGCATTTGTTTTATTGGAGGTTTTTAAGAGAATATTAGACAATCATCTGTCAGGGACAGTCTAAGTATGCAGTGCAGGAGGTTGGACAACATCGGGGTGGCCAACCTGCTGGATGCATGCCACGAGTGGCACAATCAGTCCCTGTGCGTGGCAGATCAAGGAGAGGACAGGTAGGACTGCCGCAGGTAGGGCAGGGAGAAGAAAGCAGAGCAGGAGGTGGGAAAGGGGGTGCAGAAAGCAGAGTGGCAGATCAGGCCAAGGAGCAGAGAGCAAAGGAGCAGGTTGGGCACGGGAAGGGGATTGGAGTGGCCCTCAGAGAGAGGGCGGAGAGCTAATTTGTGGAGTGCTTGCCACAAAGGTTGGTCCCCAAAGGCCTCGATGATCTTGGGGCTCCCTTCCAGACCTCCCAGTGATCCACTGCTTGCCGTGAAACAACAGGTTGAAACTGGGATGAGTTATAAGGTGAACCACTGACAGGAGGAAGCGAATGATTTTGTTACTCCCAATGCAGACTGACGCCATCTCTTCAGTACTTTCTGGAGATAAACACTGGGAATTTCAAGGAAGGGATTTTGGTATGTAAGCAAACAGGAGATGGCCATCTCCCTCCTTTGAGCTTCTAGGAAACTTCTAACCTTCCCATCTAGCAAACCATTGCAGAAACACCACGTTGGCAATGGCGCTGCAGATCGGTCTACCAGGTCATGTCTACTTACAGCTGCCCGCAGGGCTATGCCCACCAAACCTCTACTACAAAGTCCTAAAGCTCAATCCCTGATTACGGTACAGAGCAGCCCCAGAAGCTCTGCTGAGCACCAGGTCAAGCATACTCCTAAACTGTCCTAATTCAAGTAGCACAGACCACAAGCAAAGGAAGTCCTCCACAGAAGCCCTACAACTGCCTGTTCCTAATACCTAGCTCTTCTGTACTGGGTCGTTATATATCCCACGGTCTCTTCTGGGTGACCACAGTCGCACACTGGAGAGTTTTTAATTTTCCATTTGTGCATCAAGTATCTGCATCTCCCATGGTTGGTGCAGATACAGTTTAGAGTTGCCCATGAGCATCACAGGAGATCAAAGCCAGGGACCTTCTGCATCGGATTTATCCAATTTGGGACTCCATTCGGTTTTCCAAGCTTCATCAAGGGTGAAGTCACATTGTTGACGGTTAAGCGTGCAAATCCAGAAGGGACTGTGTGACTTTAGGCAATGATGACGGGCGTTGTTCAGGTCTTGATGGATGGGGCGATGTTTGTTTTCTGCAACTCTGGACTTCCCAGAGATTTGCTGCCTTGTGACAAATGGGTGGAGGAGCGACGTGCAACAGCATGAGCAGCCAAGGTGTTGGGGCTGACTTGAGAGTGGGCCATTCTCTGCCCCTTCATGACACAGGAGACTGGGCAGGATGGACCTACAGTCTGACACAGTCAAAAGCAATTCTTATGTTCTGATGTAATGACTCCATAGTTAAAATGGTGGAACAACTGCTATTTTATTAGGTCAGTTTTGAGAGCACATCCCCTTAACATGCTCTTCTCCAAGAAAAAGTCACCTAGAACAGGAGGAGAGATAGGAAGAGGGCAGCCTGATTCCTAAAAAGGCTCTCATTGAGGAAAAAGAAGTATAGTGCACAGCAACCAGATGGTAAAATATATCATTGGGTTGGGCTGGTTGAAGGTGCCTCTCCGAATTAATTCTAAATAACAGTGTAGGCATACCCCAGAGGTTGCCTCCCCCATTCCCTGGTGAAACCACATGTATGAGGGCTGAGGGGAAGCTCAGCTTCCAGGCTAATTCTGTCAACAGCATCAGCCAGATGGGTGCCAAGTAGTGCCAACTCTTCCATCAGGTGAGAGGGCATTTTCCTACGTGCTAGTGCAATAGATGTCATCTTAGCCAACGCACTAAGGACTGGAGTGTGGACCTCCAAAGGGGCCTTCACAGAATCGTATCCTTTGAGGGCTGGGCACCGAGGGCTCCTGGAACAGATGGTTGCTTGCCCAGTTCTGATCCATGGTTGGGGATCACGGACACCGCCATAACGTAAATATAATCTGCAGGCCTTTCCATAGGGCTGGTTTCACCGAGCAATTCATTTGCAGCCAATCACAAAGAATAGAGTTGGTCAGGATTTCTTGAAAACCTAATTTTTCATCGGAAACTGCTGATCAATCCAAACCAAGCATTTGCGCAGGAAGGCACTGGCTTTAACACAACTTTCTGACAAGGGTTTCCAATGTTCAGGATGGAATTTCGGGAAATGAGGGATGCAAAGCAGC
>NW_005843943.1:27319-27750 GCF_000455745.1 Alligator sinensis | reverse complement strand
CAGAGCCTAGGGCATTAGTATCGATACAAAGAGAACTGTTTGATTTAAATATTGACTCTTCATTAGCATCATGCTCTTGGACTACTTGTCCTGTGGGTGGCGTGCAACTGTTGATCCTTCTGGATCACAGTGTATGCCTGAGGGGTCCCCAGGACCAGCACAACTGAAAAGGTCAGGTTGGGTCTCTGTGTTTCACTGTACAAGTGAACGCATGCCTCGTTGTGGCATGGTTTTCATAACGACAGACCCTTTGCTCTTAGACTATGCAGGCATCGTTTTATCTCAGCCTGTTCTAAATGCAGTGAGAGCAGGAGGCTGCCCTGGCCCTATATCTGCTGTGGGTGTCATGAGGCCTTTTTCTCTTTCCGTGTCTAAGTAGCCATTCTCTAGCCATCTACCCAGCCATTTTTGACCCTGGGTTAATGCTCTGG
>NW_005843943.1:26389-27036 GCF_000455745.1 Alligator sinensis | reverse complement strand
GGGGGGGGGGGGGGGTTTGAGACACTGAACACAGAAGTGGGGAATAGGTAAGAGATGTCTGTTGTTCTGATATTTGAAGCAGATTCAATTGCAGCGGCACTTGGAAAAGCCACCTGCTTGCATCAGCTCTAGTAAAGACAGTGGCTCCTCTGTAATATAGCGTGTCCCGATTGCTTTGATTGCAGTAGGTTTGGCTTTTTGTTCTGAGATAGTGCGTGCCACTGAACGCGATTAGCATTTTGAGGACACCCATGGAGATGGCTCTCTGTCATTCTTTGGTTTTTAGGGCCAGTGACGGAGATGCAGAAGCCCTCTCCCCTCCTGACAGCTCCTGGCCGTGTGCTTTCTGGAGGGCTGCGGCACTCAATCTTTCAGTTTTGTTAGCCAGTTTTGTGCGAGAGAATGGCCCGTTCCAGCTCCCGATACTAAGGCTACTGCTGATACTGGACACTAGTCTCACACAGTCCTTGTCCTGCCTGTTTTCCCATTGTCCTGCTTGATAACTGCCTTGAATTTCAACAGAGGGTTACGGACGCTTTCTTCACAGAATCCTTTCCCTCCTTAAATCAGTGATCTTTGTTAAAGAAAAAAAAATCCAAGCTGCAGCTGTAAACAGGCTTCTGCACAGCTTGAGTTGCAGCTGTCAG
>NW_005843943.1:23143-26218 GCF_000455745.1 Alligator sinensis | reverse complement strand
TGTCTGTGCTACCTAGAGAAAACATGTTTCCTAAAGGATGTTTCCCAGCTCCCTGTCGCATGTCAGGCTTTTCCCTGTGTTAATAGGATGTTGCCTGAACACAGAGGTTTGGCATTAGACCCCATTTTTTCAAAGCCCTACCAGCCTTTTAGCTCATCAGTATTCATGCAGGTGTCATCGCACCTGCCACATTTGAATGACCGTGTTGATAAGTGTGTGACAGAAATGTATTGGGACTGAATCCAGTGCAACATTGGTAAGCTCTAGAAGGAAAGGATCGGATAAAAGGGAGACACCTGCTAACATACACGTGTTTTGAACCGGACCGTGTGAAACACGTCTGCTTGAGATCCCCATTCCTGGTATATCGATCACATGTCGTTTATATCAAGAAACAGGAGTCCTTCAACCTGTCAACCTGTAACTATGGGCCAGCTGGTGGAGCCTTGCCCTTCCTTATCCCTCATCCCCCAAGTCAGTTGTTGCGCACTGCTTGCAGCGAGAATGTGCTTGCCAGTCAGAGTAAGGAGGTTACAGTTTGGGGTGGCAGGGAGGTAGATTCAGACCCCTCAGCGTATGCTGCCAGAATGCCTTTTCCAGGATGGGTTTTAAATAAGGTCTTTGAGATGGAGACTATCTTTTGGTGACCTGTGTGTACAGCACCAAGCACTGGAGAGTCCAGATGTCCAAATTGAGCCCCAAGAGGCGATGTGCGGAGGGTGCATGGGGTTGCACGTGCACCCCCTGAGAGGGCTGATCCACCCCTGACAGACTGTGCTCCCTGCTTAGGTGACAGGCAGGGCGGGAGCACCAGTGCCCTCCCTGCCAGCATCGACCAGGAAGTGGGAGCACCAGATGAAGCGCCGTGGCCACTTCTGTGAGTGCCAGAAATTGGCCGTGGGGGGAGTTTGGCTGGGTTTTGCTGTTTGCCTGGTTGCGGGGGGGGGGGCATGTGCCCCCCTGACTAAGGTGGCACTGGTTGCCCATGTGAGCCCCTCAGCTTTAGTTCAAACCATGAGGCAAAAACAAGTGACATTTCACCAGCCTTCATTCTTGCAACCTGGTAGAAAAGGTGGATATTTGCAGCACTTTTCGTACGCTTTGCAAAAATGTCATCAAGAGGCATGCCCAAAATACCTGTAGTGCTCAAGTCGGGCACTTCATGCATAATTAAAGGAGCATGTCCCCTGAGAAGGGACTTGGACAAAATGTTCACTCCTGCTAGCAATCAACTCGAAACAATATGGCAGCAGCTCGTTAACAAATAAGTGCCCTTTGTGTCTTCCACCGGTGTCTTCCACCGCTGTTGTGGAAGACTGTCAGGGACTTCCTCGTGCAGTTTATCTTTCTCGCAGAATACACGGAAGTAGTAGGCCAGTGCCATAGATATAAATCCATCGACTGCTTTAGATAGCGCAGCCAATTAAATAATTGATTTTAGCTTTAGGAACGTGTTTTATCATCACAGTTTCCATGCTGCCACCCTAGCAAAGGTTACTGTGTACTCTCCAGTCATCTCACGATAAATAAACATGATGGCATGCTCTGTCAAATGTAATAACTCGGACTCTCTAGACCCTAGCTCTCACAAAGCAACCTGGTTCTTCAAATACGGCCTAATACCTTGGGGCTCATGTAGGGCTTTGAGTCCTTCCACGCATATTAGGGAAGATGCTGAAGTCCAGCTCAGACTCTTTTGCTTTTCTGCCGCTGCTGCCACAAAGGACAGAGCTCACAGGTGGAGGGAGATTCTTCTGGGGTGGTCTCCCGCAACAATAGGCTTCCTTAATATTGTCCTTCCCCCTACTGGTATACTGCTGATTGTCCAAGGTGAGGTTCTGCTAGTACTCACGGCTGTACACCGTCCGATAAAAATCCTTTGCTACGGCCGCACGAACTACAAGTGCAGCAGTCACGGCTTTCTACGGTTTGGACTTTGGCAGATACCATGCCATTGAGCGCCCTAAGGAGTCTGCCACCCGCCAGCGATGCAGAGCTCATAGGGTTTGCTTTAAGAGTCTGTTGCTGATTACCAGGTTTCTGGGTATTCCTGAGGGTGTCTGGCAAATGCCTACCGTTCTCTGCTGTTTCCAAGCAAGGTCTCTGAAGAATGAGGTTTTCCCGCTCTTCCCAAACAAGACCTGTTCTAAAAAGGTGGCAGCCGTGCAAAGGCTGAGCACAGGAGCAGCTGTCAAAAAGCAAAGGACTCTGTGGAAGAGCCTATAGCTGGGATGAGGGTTATATACTCTAATTTACAGTTTGGCATAATCTAGTACCTGTGGAATAAACCTGCTGGATTCAGAAGGAAGCTGGAAGTGCTAGCAAAGTGCAAATGCATCCCAACATTACACGAGCCGGTGGTGTATTACAACTGGGTTGATGAACTCAAACATTACCAGGGAACTTTACCCTGCTGTCAGCCGGTGCTGCTGATTTGTGCACATTGGTGCCGTTGTTGTTCTGGCCTAACTTGTGTTTTATTGGCCGAGCTTGTTGTGACTCGATGCGCTGCTGGCTGGGAGAGGCAAAGGGGGGTTTTGGTAAGCAAATCAGGATGCATCTCTCTGGGCTGCACTAGCAGCCAAACCTTAGTCCCAACCAAGTACCGAGAGCCCCCTGCATGTTGCCTGCACAGGTCCTTTGAAAATGTGCCCATACATTTACTTGGAAAATGTTAGCCGGGATACCTTCTCTTGAAGCTAGTGCTGAGTCATGCAACTCCAGCACAAGGCTCAGAACACGTATCGCTTACCTTGAAACCCTAGTGCCTGGGGTCACGTGTGTGTGTTAAATCTCAGTTCACTTGTAAAATAAGAAGGAAGCTGCTAGCTCTTTGGGAAGCTTGAAAGTGTGACCCAAATGCACGTTTGGGATTTGGAAGCCAGGGAGCAGAAAGAATCCAAAATGCATTTGGCTTGAACAGAGAGAGGGATTACGGGGGAAACTCTGAGGTTGGTGGAAGGGAGGGACTGACTTCTGATCTGAGTTTGGCACTATTTTGAAAAGCTGCCCTTGTCTAGGTGCCCTACTGATATCTAAATGCTTTTTGGTTCCCGTTTTGCTGGGCCCCGAGCT
>NW_005843943.1:18198-21480 GCF_000455745.1 Alligator sinensis | reverse complement strand
AATCTAAATTAGTAGCATCTTGATTAGATTAGGGACCCTATGGAGAGGCTGGCCTCTCAGCCCACCTAATATGACCTGCGTATACGAGTTACCTCATGTGTCATATGTAACAATAGGGCAATGTGTTTGTTGGGAAGGACCAGGTCATTTGCTTCGTGAAAATGGTACCACCTGGACTTTGTGCAGCTGCTTTGTGCAGTTCCTTAGGAGCTAAAGGTGGAGTGGTTGCTCTACTGCAATTAAGTAACTGTACTATTGCCCTAAAATGGCCAGAAATTTCCTCTGAGACTATATCTCTCAACTGTACAATACCCACGTCATGGGTATCAGATGTAGACATGCCACACTTAGAAAACTGGAAAGAAGTAAAAAATAAGCTGCAAAGCCTTGAGGCCAAGGCATGGCAAGGCACTCTGTTGACTCTCCTTGCTCGAGAAGGCGAGCGAATCATCTGTTTGGCTGTCAACGTGCCCGAGCCATGTAAATGGTATGATGTAATCTGCACTATTCGTGTGTCACCACGTGTCACCTCAACTACGTGGCTAACCATCTTAAACATCACAGTATTCTGCAATGCCCTAGTGGCAACAGTTAAATTATGTTTTAACCTTTGTTGTTGTAAATCTGTTCATGCTATGCAAGTTAAATGTAAAGGTCCCACCCCGTTCCCTGATGTAACACATGTGGTTTTGGCATCTCAGCTGTATCTCACAGTGCTTCAACAAGCAAGGGGCAGAGTGTGACAGATGAAAATGATGTCTGTGATCAAGGTGCTTGCTGAAGGCTCTCTGAAGATTGTACCAAGTGTTTTTCTGTCATTTGCTTAGATATTAAGCTATATGTCATTGCTAAGACCGGTTCAGAAGTTATAAATTGACTGAAACATCCAGAAATCATTCAGAAGGAAGAGACAGCTCCATGAAAGGGATTAATTAACCATTGACCTGGATTGGTGGGCCTGTGGATCTCGAGGAGCCCAAGGACCGAATGCCAGGGTTCTTCCCGACGCCTCTTGGACAGCGCCCATTGGGGGCGCCTGATTTTGCTGAGCTTTGCGTAAAGAGAAACGTGTCTGGCATCGGAGGGGACTGCCGATAAGTTGCTGACATGAATTATTCTCGTCTGTCATTGTTTGTCTCATTACTACGCGTAGTTGTGTTTTTGTGAAGTCAATAAACCTTTCTTACCTTTCCAGCCCCGACCATACTCTCAATCCCTAACCCTCTTCAGGCGGCTGGAACAGTCTTCTCATGCTGTTCTCCCCTTCCCTTGTATCCGTTATTATAACAGAGCCTCGTAGCATCCTACAGGAGAACCTGAACAATTGTGTTTGGGGAGCCTGGCCCATTCAAGCTTCCCTGTCTCATTCCAACATGCGTGTCTCATAGCTGGTTGTGTGGGAAAGCAGGTGTGCAGTTACGGTTCTGGAGGTGGACGGTGTATGCTCTTTGCCAGTCTCTGCTAAAGGCTCCCTCATTTTTCTTATTCTTAAATGTGTCAGAGTCACTTCTGTCTGTGCACCATTTTGTCCTTTCATAATATATTTTCAGAGTCATATTTTACTAGAGGCCCCGGCCGAGGCTGTAGCCCACACCACCGTAGTGGACTCAAAACCCAGTCAGGCCATGCAAAGCAGCTTTTAAAGGCTGGCTGAACCTGAGCAAGGAAGAATAGTTTCTGAGCCAGGGATTCCTCTGGTCATACCAAGACTTTGGGTAAGTTTGCATGCAAACAGCTTCCTAGCTTTCGAGGAGGAACGGATCTGGCTGAGAGACAGGGGGTTGCCGTGCGCGTCTCTGCACCTGTCACCCAGAGCCATCGGAGTGGTCTCTTGAAGGACCCCAGCTACCAATGGTAGTGAAAGTCACCTTTGGGATGTTGGACTGTTGCTTAGCTGGCTTAATAGCCCGACAACTACATTGGGAAGGGAGAGGGCACCGCTCGAGGGCGGCTTGGCACCTTTCATTCCCAACCCATCTGAGACTCTGGAGATCTCGTCTGCAGATCTGGCCTGTCTGAGACTCTTGTCTGCAGATCTGGCCCCGAGTTTCTACCGAGCCTTTTGGCACGGTCTGACTTCTGGCTACTTTATATTTATGTATCAGGGTTGGCGTTTCCCTTTTAAACCTTCGGTGGTGTTCTTCTGTTCTTCTGGTGTTTGAAGCCAAATAAATGGCTCAGGTTATCCCTGATGCCATGGTCTGTTTGTGGGCTTCCTGATACCATTTGCCAGTGGGCGCTTTCTAAGTTGGGGCCATGAGTACCCTGGCATCCTCTGCCTTTGTGGCAAGCAGTTGCGGCTGAGACGTAAAGAGACAGTTGATCAAGCTGATTAAGTGTGGTCTGATAAAAGATATCAGATTCACACAAAGAACCATGCTCATTTATAAAGGACATTTTTTTTTCTCTCTTTCAGTGCATCCCTGCTCCATTTTACCTCCCATTCTTCCTACCGTCTCCTCCAAACACATTCATGTGGACAGATGATACAGCGACAGTTAAATGACACTGGTGGCAGGAGCGACAAGCTAAAAGCGAGTGCTGCAGGTGGCAGGTAAAATCAGCCGGGTACCAGCTGTGGCGGGGAGATGCTGTGAGGCTTTTTGAAATGGTAGAAACAACAAAGTTGAAGCCTCTCTTACTTAAAGTGGCAGGACAGGAGAGACGCTGTCAGAAGGATGAAGGCGTAACTCGGCCGAGGTCACACAGCAAAATTACACCACATCCTGAATGTAGCTCAGCTCTGAGAAGCACGGGTTTTGTGCTTACACCACTGGATTGTGATTTAGGAGCTTCGAGGTTGGTTCTTGGCTACGCCCTATATGCCCACCGTGACTTGGATAAGGTACTGAAAGTCCAAACCTGAGCTAAAGGTGAAACACCACGACCACTAAGGCGGTTTTCCTAGTTGCTGGGGAGGGCCGCTTTCTTGGCACAGGGAAGTACCTTGACCAAGGTCAGGCAGAGTCTCCCACTTTCTCTTCCAATGGGAAGACCTTGGCTATACGCCCACTTTATGGAAATGGGAGACTCCTCCCTAGTTTGCCCATGTGACTGAGGGCAGGCAAAACTGAGAGGCATCTGGACCCTGAGCCTCCAGGCTTGGGCCTGCACGTAGGATGTCTGACAAAGGATTTGGAAGCATCCGAAGCCCCAGGCAGAGGTGGAGGATGTTTGCTATTAGTAGGGCCACATGTGGTTCTTGAGCGACTCGTGACTTTGGAATTGAGTTGCCTGATTTGTTTGGAACATGCAAAATTTTCCTTAACCCTCACCGCCCTG
>NW_005843943.1:17013-17974 GCF_000455745.1 Alligator sinensis | reverse complement strand
CACCCAGCCCCTCTGCAGCACATGAAGCTGGGCAGGAGCAGCCTTGGGCTGGCAGGCTCAGTCCCCTGGTTCCCTGCCAGCTGGGGCTGCTCCATCCTGGCTTGACGGGCTGCGGTCCTAGGTGCGCTCAGGCAGTTGAATGCCACGTGTAGTTGCACCCAGCATTCCTCGCCTCCAAGCCGGGGATGACAAAGTTCCCCCTTGCCACCCGCTTTGTCTTTAGCATGTCAGGTCTTTAGGGAGGGGACAGCCTTTAGCCATGTGAATGTCCACTGATTTATGCACCGGGATCTTAATTGGGGGACAGCAGTCACTCCTGTATTTTAAAAAGCACAAAAGATCTTTGCTAAGCTCAGGTGCCCCGGAGAGGTTTGTCTGCTGAGGCGTCGCTCAGGAGAGCCGAGCCCTACGCCTTTTTCCCCAAGCGAGTCGACTTTTCTTTTTAAATCAGCCATTTTGTTCCTTCTGTCAAGATGGTTTGTTTTTTCCTTCCTCCCTCACGCCCAATTAAATCATAGTGGACGTGTCACACTGGACACATGGATAACCTCTAAAATATCACGTGGCTCATCCCTGGGAGCCCCTAGGAGTGGCTTTTAGTAATGGACCAACTGTGACAGAGACTGGACTCCCCCAGTTTTTCAAATAGGCAATCGACATCTTCCATATTTTTAAAGCTGTAAGTATGATTGATCTGCAACCCACGGGCATTTTCCCTGAAAGCTCCACAAAGCACATTGTACGTGATCCTGTTTAGTCGCAGTCTCAGTTGCCAGAAACTGTATTGAACCCTGTGCACAATTAATGAGACGTGTGTCTCACGACTGTTCACTACGGCTCGTATGTGCTGCGTATTTTGTTACGCCGATGGGTATTTTTTTCTGGGCAGTTATCTATTCGGGTGACAGTTATTCCTTGGCCCCACTGTAGGAGAAAAAATGGCAGGGGGGCCGAAGAGCAA
>NW_005843943.1:13797-16233 GCF_000455745.1 Alligator sinensis | reverse complement strand
TGGTTTTATCCCTATTGTGATGCCCGTGCCCTGCAGGAGCTGCAGCCCTAAACCGAGACCTGGTTTTGTCTCTTTGGCAGGTGAGCAGGCCTGCTTTGCTGTCACCATCAGGAAACAATCGGGACAGATGGTAACAATGAAGCCTCGTGGCCTGACGCAAGGTGACTGTGAAATGGCACGACCAGTCTTTGCTCTGGAAGCCCTTTGCCGCTTGGCTCTGCCCCGCCAATGCATTTCCTACGCACCGTCCAGCCCCCACTTCCGCCCCCTCTTCACCCTTGGTGTCAGCCTGCATCACCTGTCCAATTTCCCCTCCCCTTTGACCTTGTTTCCCCTTTGCCCTTTTCTGAATGGTAAAAGCTCTGCAGAAAAAAAATAAAAGTCCTCAAAAGCACTGCACTCTCTCTTTCCAATCTCTCTGTAAAGCACGAGACTTCAGGTGAGTCTGTGTTCTGCATCTTGGGGTTGCAACACAGGAAATGTAGCCTACCAGATTGGCAGGGGTGGGGGTGAAGCGGGTCAACACTATTGCACCGTCCTCATCTTGGGCAGTTCAGGTCAGTCAGAGCTCAAGCAGGCGATTTGCCTAGCCCAAGGACTGATAACAGTGAAGCTGTGGCAGCAACTAGTGCCGGGTGCAAAACCTGCCTGAGCAACCGGGCAGATGCTCAGGGAGTTGCCGCTCGGGTGAGTTTGCCTGTGCTCGGCTCTAGCCTGCCATGGCCCCCCTGCACTAAATCAAGAAGCGGAAGTGTCTGTTGCGTACTCGCACGTGGTACTTTGCGGTCGGTTTTGTTTTTAATTCTCTCTCCACAGTGATGCTGCACTTCCCCAGGAAAGGGGTGTGAAAGTGAGAAACAGCCAAGTGAAGGAGCAGCCTGAGCTGTAAGCATGCTCGGTGGCGTCCCTCCAGTGGAACTGGATCGCCCGCTACATGATCTACAAGTGAACGCACAACTTTGGTGCGTCTCACTGGACGCGTGAGGATGCCGCACAGAAAATAACAGACACTTTTTCTGAAGGCTGGGACACTTTACAAACACTGGAACATGCAGTGTGGCTGCCTCCCTGCTGGGAGCCATCGGCAACCCTAGTCATCGGCAATCCTAGTCAATTAGGAGATTGTTCTCATTTCTCACAGCAGGGATGTTTCCTTGTCATCCAGTGTCATCCCTAGCATGAGGGAGAGAGCGGGGCCCCACGGACCGCAGCGACACAGAGACAATGAGAGTGAACATGCCATTGGGACTTGCTTTCAGAGGTTCTGCCCTTCCAGAGAGCAGAAGCGTCAATCAGGTTATCTCTGTCCCAGCGGCCGTAACATCAGTCAGCAGTCCCGGAGAGCTAGATTAGATGAGAAAGCAGAATTTTGCTCTTGTTCTTCACGTGTGCTCTGAAACAGCTGGCTGTCACACAGCAGAGAACTTGCTCTCAAGCCTGCTCCCAGGCGAAGATGCATGGGTTCATGCCTGCTCCCCGGCGAAGATGCATGGGTTCATGCCCATTGAGCCCCTGGGAGCCAAAGACCTGGAACCAGACCCCCCAGCGAATGACCAGGAGGTAAAAGCTGGGCTGACAGAGAGGGCAGGTTACCGCAGGGGTACTTGCAGGGGTTATACTCGCAGGGGTTGCAGGGAGTGTGTATGTGAGGGGGTGGGGGTGAGCGCACATGTGTGCATGCGTATGGGGCTATGCCGGGTGGGATGCGCTGGTTGAGTGGAGCCCAGGAGGGGAACCTCGCCCCCTCCCCCGGGTCTCTACTTCGCTGAGCCCCGCAGGAGGCCCTGTGACCGGAGCTGTGCGAACAGAGTGTGCAAACAGGTGCGGCCCGACAAAGGCTCAGCAGTTTGTGCGGGAGTTTGCGTGGAGGGTCGCGGACCTGGAGGGCTGGTCTGAGCAAGCGACCTGAGCCCAGAGGCCTAAGGAGAAGCTGCTGAGACCACGTAAGTACAAGAAGTAGCTCATGGCCATGGCAGGGACCTACCGTGCCTGCTAGCATTAGCTTCTCGGCGCTGAGACCACCCAGACTGGCCCTGGACCACGGGAGCTGCCGAGACCCGAGCACAGGAGCACCCCCTCCCCGAGTGTTTATCTTCTGTGTGGCATCCCCTCATGCACAGCGAGACACACCGAAGCTGTGTGTGCGCTTGTAGATCATGTAGCAGGCGATGGAGGCCCTGGAGGGGCGCGGTGTTCCAGGGGAACAGGGGAGGAGTATTCAGGAGATAAGTATCCCCACCCCTAGGAGGAGATGCTGGGCGATGGCAGTGGGGGACTCTCTCCCGAGAGATATGGAGTAACCTATCTGCCATCTGGACCATGTAGCCCAAGAGGTCTGCTGGCTCCCTGGGGCCCAGATCTGAGAGGATCCCCAGGCTCGTCCATCCTACTGACTATTACCCTGCGCTCCTCATCTGCTTGGGCATGGATGACACA
>NW_005843943.1:1865-12778 GCF_000455745.1 Alligator sinensis | reverse complement strand
GGGGACTTTTTACCATCTATAATTTTCTCAGAGCTCAACAAAGGGCCTTGGAGCCTGAAAGCTCACCGAAAAGGACAGGTTTCTGGTGATTTCCCAGTTGGTCTCATAAAAGGGATCATTTTGGAACCAAGAATTCAACAGCTTTGGATTGCTTCTATGTTTCAGCCAAAATTTGTTGTATCTGGAAGGTTGACGAAGTGACGTTAGTAGGCTCGTCCGTGGAAAGCGTTTTGTGTGTTGCCGTGGAGGATTCATCCCACAAGACTGGAGAAGGAGCAGTTTTCTCATGAGAAACGTGCCCCCACCGGTCACCGGGTATTCTGGCCTCGGATAGATTTCCAGCGTGCGTTCACTGTGGTGCACAGTTGTCATTTGGTCTCTGCTATGTATTTGCCATCGGGACATTTGGCACGCCTGACAAGATAGTGAACGCTTAGGGTGGTGCCGGTGTCAGACCCAGGAGTGCCGATGTTTCTGGCATGGCGTGTAGCAGTTGTGGCGGCAGCAGAGATACATTGGCAGGCTTTGCACTTCTTTTCATGGCACGGCCTGCACCCATTCAGTGCATTTTGGGCCACAAGAAGTTTGCCTTTGGCAATGAGGGTTGCGAGGCTCGGTACTTGTCGGAAGGCCGGGATGGGTGTCTCTAGGAAGAGCTCAGGAAGAATAGGGTCTCCTTCTAGTGTGGGCTGCAATAATTTGAAGAGTTTCCCTATAGGTTTGAGGGAGTGGTGATATGTCATAACTGGCGGTGCGCGAATCGCGGGGGTTTTCCTTCTGCACTGCAGCCATCGGTCACACGGTATCTGGGCGGCTTTTTCAAATGTGCAGCTATCTCACTGGAGGAGCGTCCCTGCCACGTGAAAGCCATTTTAAGCGTTGTGTGGTGCTGATCCTGGGTGTTGATCGCTGTGCCAATTCTGTGCTACCTGAGGGCTTGGCTGTGTATCACAGGTTTTGTGGCTTGTTTAGGGTGATTGCCGGCTCCATGCAGATATGGATATCAGTCTGTGGGTTTCTTGTCTGCTGTGGCCTGTATTTTAACATCCGGGATGCCAATCATTGCATCTCAAAAGGAGATGTCGGTGCCAGAGTCCATGAGAGACAGTCGGACAGAGGGACGACGACCGCCGCATTTCCGACGGAACTCAATTGGAGATGTGGTGGGTTTTCGGTGCAAACGATGAAGATGCCATCTTTCTGGCTTAAGTACAGCAAGGGTTGGATGGCGCAGTCTTTGAGGAAGTCTTCTTCCAGGTGGCTCATAAACAGGGTGGCCTCCTGTGGGCCCACGGCCTGGAGGAAGCGGTGCTTGTTAAAGTGGAATTGTTGCGTGCGAGGATGAAGTGTAGCGTTTCAGTCGTATCGTTGGGTCTGAAAGTCGCCAGCTTGCTCTCGGAGATTGTCAAGGAACGCCGTCCTGGGGGGGATGGTGGCATATAAGGGGGTACCATCCATGCTGGCTAGGAGGCCGTTGCTGGCAAGGCGGCCTACGCTTTGAAGTTTTCGTAGAATGTCTGTAGCGCCTCGGACCAAACTCGCTCCTTTTGTAACAAGTGTTTTAAGAGGCAGGGGCCCCCAGCCTCCCTTGCCAGCTCTAGGAGGGGAAGGGGCCCTTACCCACACCTGCCCGAAGCCCAGCTCCCATTGTGGGTGGGGGCCTCCAGTCTTGTGTTTGCCCAGGGCCCTGGTATACCTTCATCTGCCTCTGTGCTTGCCACTCCTCCCCACCCCCCGCCGATGCCTTCTAAGCATCAGGGTACCCCAAAAACTTGTGGGCTGGCCCTGGTGCTGAGGGTGCACTCTCTGCCATCTCCCAGGTCACCAGTGAAGATACTGACCAAAACGGGCCCAGCGCTGACCCCTGAGGCACTCCACCTGATTTTGGCTGCCCACCGGACATCGAACCATTGACTGCTAACCTCTGAAAGCAATGATCCGGGCAGGTTTCAGTCCGCCTTCCAGACCCTTTATCCAACCTGGACTTTCTCAGCTCACCTGTGGGAATGTTGCGGGAGACCGTAGCAAAAGCCCAGCTCGAGTCAAGGTCTGATGGTGTGCCCGCATGTGCAGAGCCCATCCTCTTGCCATAGAAAGCAAATTGTGTGGGTTGGGCTCGGCTTGCATGTGCTTCCCTGAGCTGGCGGGAGATGGCCTGAAACCGGACAGTCTCCAGCCACCATCAGCCTGCTCGTGCTCCCCTGTGTGGCCCAGGGCTGGCTGGGAGCTGTCCCGGTCATGGGCAGGTCCCCCAGTTTCCAGTCCCAGGTGGTTCCTGGAAAAATTGAGGCTGCTTGGCTAATCACCATAGCCTGTGGTTATGAGGGCTGGGGGCATGCAGGTGTTGCGGGGTGGATTCTCCACATACCCGGGATCCCATGACCCCTGTTGCCTGTGTGCCTGTCGCTCTCCATTTTTGCCAGTAGCCTGCTGTGCTTTTAGCTTCTCTCTTTGCGTGCAGTCTCAGACCAGCAGAGACTCCGTGGGCCTGAAGAAGGGGGACTGCACCCGAAAGCCTGCTAAGGCCTTTTTTCCAGCTGCTTGGCTGGTCAAAAATAAGATATCCCATCTGCACAAAGAACCTTGCCTACTGAGCACACCAGCTCCTGCGTACCATGGTAATGACATCGTCCGGGGCTCTGAGAGAGTGTCGCGCAGCCAGATCAAGGTTCTGCCTTCAACCGCAGGGAGGAGCAGGGCACCCCCGACTGCGTCCTCCCCTGGGAAGTGCCCGAGCCCAAGCCCGAGTCCGAGCCTCAGGGCTGCCTCTGGGGCCCTCAAAAGGCACAAGGTCATGAGCCCGGCTGCCACTTTGCCACCTCTGGCCCAGCCCCTGAGGGCCAGCTGTCCTCACAGAGGAGTCGCAACACAATGCCTGAAAAATCACCTGTGGCCCCAATGAGCTTCCACTGTCCAAAGGCACACGCGAGCCATGTGCAGAGCAGGCCAGCAATGAGAGCTGGCCCCATCTGTGGGAGCCCAAGCTGCGGGCCCTTCCTGGAAAAGGCGAAGCCACGCGGCACATCGCTGTTAATGAGAGGCACTGACAGGAGGATCACCTGCTGGTGGCTGAACCCAGGGACAGCCTCGTGGTCTCGCATTTCTCTGGCATTTGGAGCGCTTGTCCCTGTGCACTGCCACAGCTTACAGGGCCTGATGTTTGCTGCCCAGCGCGCTGTCTGTCTGTGGGTGCGCTTGTGCCAGGGCACCGAGCGGGTGGCCTTGTTGCTTTCCACGGGTCATTGCTTCCGGAGCTGGGAGCTTTTCTTTTCATTGAGCAAAATCCCCCAGAGAGCCACCTGGTTGGACAGGTCTGCTTTGCAGCTTCTTGTTTGATTTCTGAGCGCTTGGCACCCCCGCTGCCATTTGCAGCGCAGTGGGTTCCGCTGTCTCCTTTTCTGCCCCTGGCCGGCACGAGGTAGGTGGGCAAAGCCAAGGCCTGTCTGCCTGGGACTGCCTGGCAGACTGCCTGGGACTGGCCGCCTTTCCTTTGAGAGCCAGAGCGGAGGGTGGGCTTTCAGAGCTTATCCGTCCCCACATCCATTCTTGACCCCTGTCAACGGCCAAGAGGCCCTGACCTTAGGCAACCTTGAGAAGGGGCAAAGCAGAGGAGGAACAAACCAGAAAAGGCAGGCGTCAACTGACACACTAGGCCTGGTGCCCCAATGGCACGTATACCAAGCTTGTGGCTTCTAAGGCTCTGTGCCCAGCCCTGCAAGGGCCTCAGTGAGCGGGGTCCATGGGGTCCCCTTGGGCAATGGGGCCCAAGAATGAGGGAGCTCTGTGTCTCGCTGATGTTGGGAACGGTAGTCGAGGCTTCCCCGTACGAGCCCGCAACTGCGGAGGCTTCCCCTGAAGTCCAAGCACATCCCCAATATTCCATGTGACTACTCACACCTATCGAGTCATCGCTGTGAGTAAAAAAAAAGGTGGAAAAGTTTTTTGTGAACACCCCGTGAATGCTATCCTAGGCTCCAGGCTCCCGCTTATCCCTCATGATGATGAGCAATGTATGCCCAGCATCGCAGTGTGTTCCCCACCGAATTACTCGTGTATGTCACATGCCCCTGGGTATTCCCCGTGGAAAGCGATATGTTTCGAGTCTTCCCCAGGGCCTGTGTCTTTGCAGCCAGTCTCCATCGGGGCTGATCAGTTCCCGGCATTCCCTGCCATTTCCTACTATAGGGTCCTGGGACAGGGCCTGGGGCCTTGTTTTGGCTGCCGTGCAAGTGAATGTATCTGGTAGGAGAAAAGCCCTTTCTATTTTCTAGGAGCAGAGCTAGCATGCAAATTCTTTCTCTTGTCAAAAGTTTAAAGTGAGCCCTTTCTTGCATGAGCTAATAGGCAGACTGGATCCAGCCAGATCTAAATGACTAACACTGAGGCCAGCTATCGCAGGTCCTTGCCTGTTAAGGAAAGTGGTGGTCTTGCCGTCAGGCACCCCAAATGTAAAGCGGGAAATCCAGCCCATAGACACGATACCCTTGACGTGACGCTGTTGAGTAAGAAACGTATGAAAATACAGGGGTGGCCACCTCTGCAGAGCCCGCTTTCTGAAGTGCATGATTTTTCTTCCCAGGCATGAGACCCCTGCGGAGCAAGATGAAGCAATCGGCGTGTCAATACCGAAGTAGTGAGGAACAGTGCCGTTCTAGTCAAGTGCCATGCTGGCAAGCAGAGGAGCCAGCTGTCATGGTCCAGAGGTCACCTCTACCTTTCTTTGTGGGGCATTGCGAGTATGCTCTCTGCTCTCCTTCTTCAGGTGCCTGTGTTCACTTTACCTAGACTGAAGTCTACTGAGGTCCCCAGGTTGGATTCCCAAGATGCGAGTCGTTGTCCAAGTCAAAAAGACGTGTGTGCCTTATCCTTCGTCCCGGAAAATGTGGCGGAGACCAAAATGGGGTGGGTTCTGGGCCTTTCCGATGACCGCCCAGTCTCTTGGAGAAGGGGACCATAATCACCCGAGCTGTGGAAGCTCCGGTATGGCAGGTGTTCCTGACCTAGTCCCCGGAAGTAGTTAGTGATGTCAGGGACTGCTGGTGTTTCCTACAGGTCACCCCCCGATCACTGGAGGGGCAAGAATTGGGACCTCAAAATGTCCAACAGACCAATGCAGGCATCGACAGATTCATGCTTGTGATTTCTGGCTCTTCCTTAACCTGTCCATGGAGACTGCCTTCCATCAAACCTTCCCTTGCACAGCTCGTGGCACCCAGTGGTCACCTGCTGTTGCTTGTGAATTGAGAGAGGCACACATAAGATAGCACCCCAGCTCAGTTAACAAACCCTACCCCTGCAACACCCAAAAGGAAACGCGGTGGTGTCTGTGACAGCTGACTCCTCCCTTTCGTTTCTGCCGTGGTCAGTGGAGACAAGTCCTTATGGAGAGGGATCTGCCTGGCCTTTGGCCATTGAACACCATCTAACGCTTATGCACGAAAAAGCCACCCCTGCTGCGTTGCTGGAGGTCCAAGCCTGGGGTTGCCATGCTCGCATGCACGAGAGACTGGTGCCATTCCCATCTAAAGAAATGGGCGTGAAAGCATGCACTGAGATCAGGGACATGGCATCTTCTGGCAGACACGGCGCACACAGCACAGTTTTCACCTTAGCCGCGTGATACATTTGAATAGGCTGTGCACAGGCCACGTAGCTACCAAAGTGCCGCTCGCTCTATGTGGAACGTTCTGCTTGCCGGTCGGTCGATACTGTCACATGAATGGGAGGCATGTGTGAACATGTGACCAAATGGGAGGGAAGGACGTGCCCTCGGGGAAGCTTGTGGATGCCCTGTGGAAATGTTTTCCACTGATGATGGAAGCTTCCTCCACTCTGCTTTTGTCGGTCGGTACGGCACAGTAACAGTAGCGGTCTGGACGTGCTCACCATGCAGTGGTTTTTCCTAACATTGAGCCTGAAACGAGCCTGACACAGTCTTCTGGGAGTTTGTGACCATGACTCCTGGCTTTCCCCAAGGGTATCCTGGTGAACCAGTTGTTTCCCAAGCCCCAGAGGGTGTAGTGACCAGCTGCTACCCAGTTCCCTGTTGGCCTTCTATTTTTCAGGCTGGCAAGTCCCAGACCCTGCCGCCTTTCCTCGTATGGCTTGCCGTGCGAGTCTCTGAGCATATGGGTGACTCTTCTCCAGCCTCTCTTGAGCTTTACCATGTCCCTCTTAAAGTGCAGGGCCTGAAACTAGACTCTGCGCTCCGGCTGCGGTCTCACCGCCACTGAGCTTAATGCGGATGCGTGGGACGTGTTGCACTGTCGAGATGTTGGGCTGCGGTTTCCTGGCCCGCCCTGTGCCTAGCTCCTTGAGACTTGGCAGGTGGTGTGCCCTCCAAAGGGGCTACTGCTCTGGTGACTTTCATCCATGTCAGGCTAGGCAATATGAAGCTCGAGGCCATTTCGACCTGCCCTGTGATACCCTAGGGACGACAAGAGAAACTGTTTCAATGGGATGGGATGGGATGGGATGGGATGGCTGCTTCTAAGTGAAATGGGCTTGGAAATGGAATGCCACTGCTTTGCACAGCCCTAGTGCCTGGTAAGCATTTCTGACCCCCCCTACGCACCTGCCACCCACCCGTGTCACTGTGTGCAAAACACTGCCACCCACCCGTGTCACTGTGGGCAAAGCAACTGTCAAATTGCATCTGACCAGATGTCTTTGTCCCATGGTGGGGCGGTAGCAGTTTCTAACCACGTACCCTTTGTTTGTGTGAGGGAAGGTGACTGCCCACGGTGCAGGGCAGCTGAGAATCCAGCCAGTGGATGCAATCAGCATGACCCAAGGACAGGCCCAGCAAACGGAACCGCTTTGCGAGCCAAGGCCATGAGAGAAGGCCAAGCACAGGTGGCTGCGGCTTCTACCCAGAGCCTAAGTCATGTGCAGGCATCTACCTCTGCCCTCCTGTTGAGACCAGGGCTTTATGTCAAGCGGTAACCTTGGCACGCCGCGTGGTTGTTGGTGGGACGCCTCAAGGAGGACAGCGACGCCTGAAATAGAAAACCTGCCACTATGCAGCCGTGCACCAGAGCCAGCTGAGACACTGGGCTTGATGCGGTAAGGTCAGAGCCTGAATGACCAGAGCCCGGAATGGGTCTGTGATGAGTCAGTGCCGTTATGCCAGCAAGCGCCAGCTGTTCACCTCTGCCAGCTGTCTGCATGACCCCGAAACCCATATCTCTCCTCTGCCTAGGAAATAACCCAGGACCCATGAGGCAGGAGCAAGTGCTGGAGGGGAAAGGCACCGCTCCAAATCACGGGAAGCTTGAGACTTGAGATGTGAGCAGGAAGCCTGGGCACAGGTGTGTTCTCATATTTGGAGCTGGAAGGAATGTGACAGGCTGGCTTTCCTTTCGGGTTTGTTGTCACAAGGTTCAGCGCAGATGCAAAAAGGAACCGGGCAACCGGCCCCCAGAAATGCTTGGTTTCTTTCCCAGGCTGAGGATGAGCCTGGCTGTGGACTGCCCTGACCTTTTCCTTCCCATGGGCACCATGACCCACTGCCGTGAGACCTGCCTTCATCTGAGATGGGCTTCTTCCTAATCTGTATTCCGAGGCCCTCAGTTCATGCTTGCTAAAGCTTTGCGATGGCGTGCCCTGCTTCCCCTGCCGAAGCACTCGCCGTTTCCTTCCCACATGCAGCTCTGTCGGTGCCGCCCTGGGCCCGTCTCATGGCATCTTCTGTTCTCGTCCGCCTGACCATCCTCTGACCATGGAAAGCTCATCAAGGTGCCGAGGGCTGGCATCTTTGCCGGGGGACTCCTGGCATGTTGACGGCAAGCCTGTTGCTTGGGTCAGAGTGAAGCTCTCGACAAGAGGTTATCCAAGTGAGGAATAAGGGCGCGTGAGAGACACTCCCTTGCTCTGTGACTGAGTAGACGGCTGCCATTGACGGTATCTCAGCAGTTGGGTAGCTGTTGTCTGAGTCCTATGTACTGTGGCACCCTGATGACAAACAGCCCCCTGGCCAGCCGTGCACCAGTGGACAGCAGGACTTCCATTCAGGTGATGGGGGAGCAGAGCGACAGCATCGAGAAGCAGAGCTCCTGAGGCACGTCCCATCTGCTCTCTTCCTTCTTGCACGTGCTGAACCTGGAAGGGCCCCTGGAGGGGTGTCCCCAGTAGCCTCTCTCAAGAGTGCCAGACACAAAGGCCTTCAGAGCAGCTAGAGAGAGAATCTAGTGCAAACTGGCAACTTGTACGGGCAACTGGTAGGGGGTGCGCGTGCATCCCCTGAGCATGGCCCGGCCCCCACCCCAAGGTTGGACACCACTGCCGGTAGTGCTTGCAGGCGGTTGCCGCTCGCCACCACCCTGGCTCCCCACCCACTGCCTACACCGCCGGCAGTGTTTGTGAGCACCTGCTGCTTGCCACCCCCCTGTGCCTGCTGCAGCTACCACTGCGGTGGCCGCTGCTTGGCCTGCCCTCATTGCCAGCACTCCTGGGGCTGCCTGTGGTCAGTCCCCGCTCGCTGCTGCCACACCCCCACCACTGCTATGGCCACTGCCACCACCTGTAGGTGGTTCCTGCATCTCCCCAGCTTCAGGAGGCTCAAGGTGTTGGTGCTAGTGCTCCCGTGGCACCGCCTCCTGTGCCGGTTTGGTAACATGTGCCCTACGTGACATGGTCCAGATCACCTGGGAAGACTGTGGGTGGAGCAGCAAACCAAATCCAGGAACCTCTAGCAGGTGGTGAGCCCGGCAGGCGAGGAGCCAGCGGCTGCAAGAAGGGAAGGCGGCAGGGCAGGGAAGGGCACAGAGGAGTCAGGCCAGCTGTAGGGAACTGGGAAGTGGCGTTTCTCCCTTCCTGTCCTGTCAGAGCCATGCAGACAGGCCCTCTGAGAGGTGTGCTCGTCAGGGGTGTGCGAGAGGAGTCTGAACTCTACACATTGGTGGCATCGGCTTTGCGGTGTGCGAGAGGAGTCTGAACTCTACACATCAGTGGCAGCGGCTTTGGATGGGCTTCTCCATGTCCTTGGCCGAGCCCCTGCTGGGGAGCCCGAAATGGGGCCGGCGACTCAGAGCACAGACAGAGACCCTGTCCCAATACTGCATCATAATGGAGCCTTTGAGAGGGTCGGCAGCATCCGGGCCCCCTGCCTGCGAGGGTTGCCTGGTGGGTCCTCGAGGGCCTGGGGGTTGTGGGAGGGCTGGGAGTTGCCTTGTGTCTCTGATGTGTGCCCTGCTTGGGGTGCTGGAGGGGCAGGCAAGGGAACTTTGGGCAGAGGAGAGCTGGCTGTGGGGGATCCGGGCTGCTGAGGATGAGGTGTACCGGTAACTGTCATTCGGCGTGGGATGAGGCGCCTGGCAGGGGAGTGTTGAGCTAATGGCCTGAAGCAGGCGCAGGAGAGCGGGGGATGGTCCAGACCTCTCGCCATGGAGACAGTTACCCTGGTGCAGGTGGGATGGAAATGCCAGACCCTGGCTGGTCCGGATGGAGAGGCACTACGTTGTCATGGTGGGCAATTCCCTGCCACGAGGAACGGAGGGCCCCCTCTGTTGGCCGGACCCCATGGTGTGTGATGTTTGCTGCCTGCCAGTAGCCCGCAGCAGGGACAGCACGACAAGGGTGCTGGACTGCGGCTGGCCCTGCTGTTACTAGCTCAGACTCCTCATGCACGAGGAGGTGGGGGCGCCAGGTGGTCTTCTTTGCGAGCCTCCCAGTTGGCGGTCGCAGCATACCTTGCATCGCCCATGTCAGGGAGGTCCACTCTCCCTGAGAGTTACGTGTCTCATCCCTTACAGGCTGGCTGGTCATCCATGTTGGGCCATAGGCATGGATGGATGGTGGGAGGTGGTGAGAAGCCATGAGGTGGGCAACGGAACATCCACTGTCAGTACTGAGGGGCCTGCGGGGCATTGGAATAGTGGAGGGGGGCACCCAAGGCACCCTTTGGAGCAAGTGAACCCCTCTATCCTCAGAGTAGGAGCAGGGGAAACCCACGGGAGGAGCTCGCCCTCCTGCTTGCCAATGGCACCGTAGATGTAGCGGGGTGAACTGAAACCTGGCGGGACCCTACCTGAGGTGAAGTGCTAGGCCTTGAGGGTTGTAGGACATACAGATGCAACAGAGGAGGAAGGCCTTGAGGGCTGTAGGCTGTACAGACACGACAGAGGAGGGAGGAAAGGGGGGGTGGGGAGCGCTCTCTAGGTGAAGGAGCGGCCTCCATCCACTCGCATCACGTTGGGATTAGAGGAGAAGGTGGGGGAGGTACAGCAGGTCTGGATCCATGGATGTTGGTGTGGGGGAAGGGTCTGAGCAGCAGGGGTCCGCCGCCTACCGGTGCATCAAGAGGAAGAGCTTGGCCTGGAACTCTTGAGGTGTCTCTCAGAGGCCACATAGTTGAGGCGCGCAGTTTTTGCGGGGGACCCAAATTGCCCTGACCCATGCTTGGAGGTGCTGTCAGACAAATTCGACCCGTTGCATGAGGTCATCACTCATGTGTGGGACCGTTGCCTGATGCAAGAGATCTATGGCACCACTGGGGACAATGCCTCACTCAGCTTGGCAGGGGTGCAGGGGAGGGCCCAGTCGTAGAGTGGCTGCTTCATGGTTGCCTTGGGGACAGCGACCGTCCTTACCTCGAATTTGCTGGGAGGCATCGGGTGCAAAAGACAACTCAGCAGGGGGAAGTGCTGGACTACAGGAAGGCTTGTTTGAGGGGGCTCAGGAGCTGCAGGAGAGATGGGAGTCTGGGCGTTGGCGAGATGGGAGTCTGGGAGAGGTTGGTCATTCCCAAAGGAAGCGATCCTTTGGGCGCAGAGAGAGACAATCCCATGCCGGTGGGGGAAGGGGCCGCAAAATGTTCTTGGCTGAGCAGAGACATCCAGGGGCCCAAAAAGAGGCATCTAGGCAGTGGCGGCAGGGGGAAGCTACCAAGGAGGAGCCGACCTCCTGGGCTCACG
>NW_005843943.1:0-1830 GCF_000455745.1 Alligator sinensis | reverse complement strand
GGGGGTGGTTGGCCACAGAAAGCGAAGGCAGCAACAAGTGTCATTGTAGGTCGGGAGGGAGTCCAAGGAAGGTGCAGGGCAGCAGAGGCCTCCTCCTCAAGCAGCAGGAGCCATTAGTGATAGGTGGAGGGGGCAGGCTGAGTGCCCCCATGACCGTTTTGCCTCTGTGTTCCCGAAGCAGCGTGCAGGCAAGTCTCGTAATGGGCCCTTAGGTAGGTGTCACGGGAATGCCTGCCTGTCAGCTGTCGGCGCACAGTCACTCGGATGGACCGGGTGCATTTTGGTTGGCGGGCCTGGAGGAGCCGCCTCCGAGGGGGCCGGAGGAATCGGCTGGGGGCCCGGCAGCGCCCCCGGCATGACTGTCTGAGTGCTCGCGGAGCTCGTCTCCAGTCCCGGGGGACTGGAAAAGGGCTGTCATGGTCCCTATTGTCAAGGATGGGAACAAGGAGGATTGGAGTCCTCATGGGCCAGTCAGACTCACCTCCCTCCTTGGACAAATTCTAATGGATTGTAGGTGTGGAAGTCCAACAGACAGTCTCACGGCAGGACAGCCGGCCAGATGTGTAGAGGGTTGGGCGTGCCCAACTAAGCTGGGGTCTTTTTCTGACCGGATCATGAGATGCCTCTCAGTAGCTCCGGCAGCAGCTCCTCCTGGCTGCCATTGCTGCCAGACCCAGGCCCGCTGCCCAGGCACCCTGTCCCACGTGTCCTGCATGCACCACCTGGGAGGACCTGTGCGGGCTGGGTCCTTGGCCGGGCAGGCATGCCAGGGGGGGTGCAGCATGTGGGAGCGAGGTGGGTGGGCCGGGCTGGGGAGACCCTGGGATTTTGGCAGAGTGGGGCCGAGGTCCCCGGCAGAGCCATGATCGCCCGGCAGTGCATCCCGGCCACAGGTGCAGGTTCTGGGGAGTGGAGGGGGAGTCTGTCCTGGACCTCAGCCCCAGCCGCAGCCCCGTGCTGTTGCCGCCTGCAGGGTGGAGCCCTGGCCCTGTGGCGTGGCTCCCCACCGGTCTCCATGGAGCCCACGATCTCAGGGAGGTGACAGCATGGGGTTGGGCAGACGCACAATCTTGCTCCCCGTTGCCTGTGCGACCGGCTCTGGTTTGGCAGTCGGGGATACACAGGGCATGGATGCCCATTTGGCCTCAGCCCCCAAGACATCTCTAGTTCAAACGCAGTAGGAAAAAGGGGCAGAGGGACAAAGTGTCACATGGGAATGGCTGGGGTCTGGCTGACGGCATCCCTGCATTCCTGAGAAATGAGCATCATGCCTGCCCGTGCCTGGGGTTGGTCATGCTCCAGCGCCTTCGGGAGTGACATCACGCTATCATTTGCCGCCTCTAGCACCAGGGGAAAGCCTCCTCCCGTCTTGTGCCCAGGCCCTTGGCGGTCCGGTTCCTTGCAAGGAACCAGTGGCATGAGCGTGGCAGCTCCGGCCCTTTCCCTGAGGGCTGCTGATGCCTGGCCAAAGGCTCACTTTTCCCGAGCGGCGTTCAAAGTGTGCCCGTCTCTGAGTGCCACCAGAAGCGATTGGCTCAGAAAAGTTGCAGCAGGGTTGAGCCGCCCAGTCCGGGGCCTCTGCTTCCTCCTGGGGCCGCTGAAGCCCAAACAGGGACTATTGGAGTGGGACACCACGGAAGGGGACCATGCATCCAGCCTGTCCTGGATACGTCCTTTCAGTTGGAGCCCCATGCTGTCAAATGAGAGCAAATGTTGGGGTGTTCTGGTTTCTCAGACTGGGTGTTTTGGCCTGGGAATTGAGGGCAAGGGGATGGGTTGTCTGGTGGGCATGTGCCACCTATGCGTTCTCTGGCGAGCCGGCGAGCAGGT
>NW_005843942.1:26967-27775 GCF_000455745.1 Alligator sinensis | reverse complement strand
TGGCTGTGGAGCTATGGTGTGACACCTCTGTTTGAGCTGATAAGGTTAGGAATGCATAAATAGTAAGTGCTGAATTAAGGTGGAATTAATGCTAAGGAAGATCATAAGGATTCATTCCATAAAAATCACAGGCCTTTTTGAATTTGCACAATGATCTGTAAAACAAAACAAAAAAGAGAGGCAATCCAGTTTCAGGGATTATTAACACAGACATTTCTTGCACAACTTTATTACCAGGAGGTTAATTAAAATAATTCACTCCTTTAATGGGGGGTGGTACGGTTATAAAAATACTTCATTGTTTGTTCAGACTCTCTCCCCACTCACCTTCAGAACTTTTTTTTTTTTTTCTTTTCTGTTTGAGATCATGAGTTTATTAAAGAGATTTTTGTACCTTTCATTAGTAGGAATTGGTTGAGGGAATTGTGTCTTCCAAGTTGCATTGATTAGCATAGACTTTTCTATGAAAAAAAAAGAAGAGAGAAAAAACAATTAATTTGCAGATAATTATATCTTAAAAGTTGCCTGAAAAGTTTTCCACTGCTTGGCTGACTCATACACCTTCAGCATTTTAAAATAGCAGCAGCTCCAAATTTATTTTTGTTAGTTTATAGCAGGGGTGTCCAACCTTTTTCAATGTGGGGCCAGATCACAAACTTTTTATCACCCAGTGGGCTGGCGAGCCATATTCAACAACCTCACAGGAAGTGGTATCACATCAGGAAGTGATGTGACACCTTTGACACCAATCAAGTTGCAGGAAGTGACAATGAAATGGGTCTGGAAATGTGGTTTAAAATCCATATTT
>NW_005843942.1:13544-20639 GCF_000455745.1 Alligator sinensis | reverse complement strand
TCCTATAGATGCACCCACTCGGTGCTGATACAAAGCAGAGACATTGTTTCATTTCTGGTACTTGGCGCACACACAGAAAAAGTGAGCAGGAGGCACATGCTTTAGAGCAGCACTCCTGAGCATCGACTTGAGGTGCTGTAAACCTAACTACATCATTTATGTGCTTTTAAATTTTTTTGTCCTTAGTCACTAAGAAGCTTAAAGATTTTATTTAAATATCTATTTAATGTTAAGTAATTAGACAGAGCCATGAGTTTTCAAAGTCCAGGAAGGATATTTGATATCATATGTATAATTTCCTTGTATTAAATAGTCCCTGCCTCCACAACCAGTGTGATTTATAACAGTTAAATTATTTGTGAAGTAGATTGCTATTTGCTTTGAGTGGTGGCTGGGACTGGAACCTCATAATGGCCACATTTCCAATTTATGCTAAGCTTTAAAAATCTACAGAGCTCTGTCTCAGGACCTGTAAATGAGACACCTTCACCGTTAAAAGTTTGAAAATCTGAGACATCAATGCTATAATTTATCATTTATCATTGACAAGACTTAGTGTCAGATACAAATTCATCTCAGTGCCCTAGCAAGGGAAATTCTGGGGAAGGAGGAGAAATCATCTTAGTTTGTGCTGAACACCCCTCAAGTTTCCCCTAGAGCCAGGTCTCCTTCCCCAGGTGGCACTTCAGAAGAGGTTGATGTACAGGTAGAGGCAAGTGGGTCAGTCAAGTTGGCTCCTCCTCTTGCTGTGCCTCTGCCTGATGCAGAGGATGAAAATGCAGCAGCATCCACAAATGCACCTGTACCCCAGAAGCAAGTGGGTAGTATTGTCTGGTTTCATTTTTAGCTGGAAGATGATCCCACATATGCTATCTGCCTGCATTACCAAGCCAAAACCAGCCAGGGCAAGGGAACAAAACATAAGCACCACAGGGATGCTGTGATTGGCAAGTTTGTTTTTACCCTGAAATAAAATAGTTCTCTGTATCGCAGAGCACTGAAGTGCCCTGCTCTTAGAGGGCGGAAATTGCCAGGGAGAGCGCCCTGGCAGGGAATAACAAGCACAGCTGGGGGTTGCCCGGGGCAACCAGGAAGTCAGCTGACCGGAAGGGGCAGGGCCTGGCCCTCATAAAGCCCAGGGCTGAGGCCAGGCTAGCAGTTCCCTGCTAGCAGCCAGAGGGGTAGGAGCTCCTGGAGTTAGGATGCGAGGAGAAGCCTAACAGCAAGTACAGCTTGACCAGAGTTGAGCAATGTTGTTATAGCCAGAGGGCATGTGTTTGAGTTATAGCCAGGAGGCTCGAGTTTGTGTTGTTATGTATTACACGGGTGGCTAGGGCGAGGCTATTAGGGATTGGAGGAGGCCTCATTGGGGACTCACAACGAAGTATGAGGACCCTAGTGCCAGAGCAGGTGCAGCATACTCAGGGGGAACCCACAGTGGTGTGGGGACTCCGACGCCAGTGAAGGCACAGCATCCTCATAAAGGGACCCATAGTGGTGTGGGGGCCCTGGCGCCAGTGAGGGTGCAGTTTGTGGGGTGCATAGACCCCCAACCCCAGAGTGGGGTGTTTGTAAAGCTCAAGTTGGGCACGGCGAGCCCCAGAGAGGGGAGCACCTTATTGGAGAGCCCAAGTTGGGCCTGGAGAGCCCCAGACAGGGGGTGCTATTGAGAAGCCCCAGTGCAGGTGTGGCGAGCCCCAGAGAAGGGGTACTACTGAGAAGCCCCACGGTGGGCGTGGCGAGCCCCTGTGGAAGGCATAGTACTGCGGTAAACCCCGGAGAAGGGCGGAGTACTGCACTAAATCCCGGCGAGAGGGGCTAGTGGTGCAGTGAGCCCTGGAGAAAGGGGGTAGCAGTGCGGTGGGCCTGAGAGACGGGGCATAACCGAGAAGTCCCAGAGTGGGCACAGATGTCCCCAGGAGAGGGGCAGCTTTATTGAGAAGGACCCTGAGAGGGGCGACACTACAGAGAAGGCCCAGAGTGGGCGCAGAGAGCCCTAGGAAGAGGGCAGCATTGGGGAGAGAGCCCCAGAGAGCGGGAGAGTGTACAGAGGAGGGTCCAGAGAGCGGGCGAGTGTAATCGACAGACCAATGTCCATCCCAACTGCGAGGCTTGGGGCGTGGTATCAGGGGAGGTTGGAGCCACATGTAGCCCATAAGGCTAGGGTGCCCAGGAAGCACCCATCATACAGGGAGACGTTTCCCCATTTAGCCGTGCCCAAGGAGACGTAAGGCAGCCTCCCAACCTAATCTAACATCAAAGACATGGCGGGCGAGAATTAGAGGGTACCCTTGGGCCAACTTGGCATGGAAGAGGGGGCCTTAAGGAGATCACAGCCCTCCTACAGGACCCCACCGTGACACTGTAGCATACTGTTAGGTTAACAATAATTTAGATTTTTGAAAGGTATTAGCTTTGTAGCTAAACACAAGGCATGACCTGTGCCCTAGCAATGCTGCTGACCGTAAGGCAGAATGATAGCTAAGCCAGCCATTTTCTTACGCCAAGTGCCTTAACCATTTTGTTAGAAAAAGCAAAAATTAAGTCTGTGTACTGAGTACCAGTTGCAGCTAGGAGCAAGATAAGATAAGGGGGTGGGGGAAGGGGGGGGGGGGCCCAGAAGGAAGAAGATGGTACAGTGGAGTACAGGAAAACAGATTGAAATGTGTAAGATAACACTAACTTTTTTCTTTTTTGGAAAAGTACTGAAATTTGTAATGCACCATGTAAGGAGATGATTACCATAAATATTGCATATGCAATAACCTTGTAGTTTTCTTTGTTAGAAAAGGTATAAAAGACGGCCCCAACTTTTAGTGGGGGCCATTTTGCCTCTTTGCTGGCTTATGGTCATTTGCTTGAGCAAATAAACTGCAGTTAACCCTTTACCCGTGTTGCCTGGTTCCTATACGGCTAGACAACGGACTCCAGGGAGATTTCTCCCATGACAATTTGGCGACCCAGATGGGACCCGTCTAGTTTGGAGCCTTTGGAGACCTCCACCCCCTGACACCCCAGTGCGCACCAGGTGAGTTCACCTATTTGGGTCAGTCTCAGGAGGTGGACGGTCCCCTTGGGACCAATAAGGCGGGATGCTTAAATCAGGTAAAGGGATGGTGCCGGTGAGTACCTCAGGTTTGTATGGTTTTGGTTTTTGGTTTAATTTCTGGTTCCCAGTTGCTCCTGGGTTTTGGTTTCTGGTTAGTCTTTTAGAGGACTCTGGTCTTGTTTCTTTTTGATTGTGGGCTCGAGTCCCACCTTTATTCCTCTAGAGGACTTTGAGAGCAGTCTTTAAGAGTATCCGTCTGCCACTTTAAAAGCTGTTAGAGTGGCAGCCTGGCCGAAAGGCGAAATACACGGATAAGAGGTAGAAGTGCTGTTATAATGGCCAACGACTAGGGTCTTGGACTCAAGACGCCCCTCCTCACGGAGAAAGCCAATGGGGTCCGAGAACACCGGTTGTTGTATGTAGACGAAACGGCTTCTAGGCAGGTAGGACTTACGGAAATAAGACTGCTTGTACTTGGATATAATCATGGGTTCTGCCCAAGGAAAAGGAAAAGTTATTCCTGATTCACCCCTTGATTTATACGATCAAAAATTGGAAGCATTTGGAGGGATGGGCGGGACTGTCCAAGTCTCGTATGGCAGAACTCTGTTTGGTCGACTGGACATCTTATACGTCTCAGTTGGATTTGGGAAGACAATGGCCAGAGAACGGATCATTTGACCCAAATCTCTTAACTGCCTTCCGAAAAATCTTGGAGAACCTCCACCCCGGTCAAATGGACTATTGGTATTTGTGGGACAATGTTGCCAGCAAACGGTCAAAGCTCTTGTCAGTCACCCCGACCCCTATATCTTCCCCGAACTTGTTAGCTCCCCTTCAATGTCCAAAACCTTCCGCCCCACCCTCATATTCAGAAGATGATTATAAACCCATGCCTAGGCCCTTAACCTGCCGTTAGTTCCACCTCCGCTAATACCTGATCCCGAAGCAGCACCCCCGGGCCAGCCAAGGGACCGGAAAATTCTGGAGAGACATCCCGATTGCCTCTCTCAGAATTAGAGGGTCCTGGATCTGGAGATAGATCGAGAGATCGCTGTCCAGATTCCAGCACCACTCCCATAGCCAGTCACACCCGTTCCCACACAGCTGCAACTAAACTTCAGTTGCCTCTAAGAGAATACCCTGTGCTGGTGAGGGTGGAGGAGTTGTCAGTCACTGGACACACACACCGTTCACCATCACTGATCTTTTAAATTGGCAAGAAAACACCCCCAGGCTCAGAGACGACCCCGAGGTAGTTCTAAGGCGCTTCAAAACCATTTTCATGACTCATAACCCCTCCTGGTCAGATGTCATGCAACTCCTCGATAGCCTTTTAACCTCAGATGAGAAGACCCAAGTATTATGCCAAGCTGACCAATTTTTAACTAATCAGCCGCATCAGGACCACCCCATGCCACATGGCATGCCTAGGCAAAATCCAAATTGGAATTATAACAAGGAAAGGGGAAAAAAATGCAATATGAATGCTAAAGGAAAGCATCTTAGAAGGGTTAAAGAAAGCAGGAGATAAGACTATGAACTGGTCCAAACTGACAGCTACTGTTCAGAGTCCAGAACACCCTTCAGACTACTTTGAAAGACTCTGTAAAGCCATGCACCGGTATGGGAATATAGATCCTGAATCACCTGACGCTTTGTCTGTGTTAAGACTTGTCTTCATGAGTCAGGCTAGTGAAGATATTAAATAAAAGCTCCAACATAACACTGAGGGTGCTGAAGGTAAATCCATGGCAGAAATCTTAGCCATTGCTACTAAAACTTTTAATGGAAGGGAAGAAAAAAAGAGAAAAGAAAAACAAAAAGAAGATCAGTCCAACATTCGCATGTTGGCAGCGGTAATTCAGCCACCAAAACCTTACAGGACCAAACTGCCCCATGGCCCGAGGCCCTTTGTGCCTAGGCCACCAGGCCGCACCTACCAACCTCATGGGCCCAATGTGTGTCATTACTGCAAACAGGAAGGACACTGGAAAAGAGAGTGTAAGTTAAGACCGAAAGGACCCCCAAGTGACAATCCTGAAAACCAAAAATTCAAGAACCCCCAGCTCGCTACTGTTGCCCCAGACTTTGCTTAGGACCAATTTAACAACTGACGCGATGAGGAAGATTCTACATGTCAACTTTTGCAACTATCCTCTGTTCAACCTAAAGAAGTTACCCTAAACTGCAGTACTCAGGATCCCCTGATACCCTTAGAAATAGGAGGACACGTCTGAGTGCCTGCTAGACACAAGGGCAACTTTTTTCCAGTATTTCCAAAGGACACCTTTCCCCAAGTGGAAAACAAGTCACAGTTATGGGTATCGAGGGCAGAACTTTCCGTTGTCCTTTTTCTCAAGCTGTTAATATCAAGATTGGTCCTCTTTCAGCAGAACACTCCTTTCTCTTAGCCAATAGTCCTGTCAACCTTCTAGGAAGAGACCTTCTCTGCAAACTACATGCCACCATACAGTGTACACCTGACAGAATTATCTTAACATCCCATCCTCTCAAATCCATACATTGGCAGCAGTACTTGTACCCACCCAAAACCCAAGTTTAGAGTCTCTTCCTTCTATTTTAAAGGAAAAAGTACCCTCAGAACTTTGGGGTCTCACCTCCAGCTCGGTGGGACTCCTAAAATCTGTGCATCCTGTTAAAATTCTAATTCGTACCAATGGCGAACCACCTAGAGTACCCCAATACCCTTTAAAAGTAGAGGCTATTGAGGGACTTAAGCCTTTAATTGAAGACTTTTCTAAACAAGGAATTTTGATTCCCTGTCAGTCACCCTGTAGCACTCCTATACTTCCAGTAAAGAAACCCAAGCCTGGTCCAGACGGAAAGCCTGTATATACGCCTGGTCCAGACGGAAAGCCTACCTATCGTTTTGTTCAAGACCTCAGGCAAATTAATAAGTATGTCATTCCTCGACACCCCGTTGTTCCTAACCCCAATACTATTTTGACTGCGATACCTCCTGACACTGCTGTTTACACAGTAGTAGACCTCTGTTCAGTTTTTTTTCAGCATCCCCATCCACCCTGAATCCCAATATCTTTTTGCCTTCACCTGTGGTTCCTCTCAATTAACCTGGACACGGTTACCCCAAGGATATGTAGAATCTCCCAGCATTTTTTCTCAAATTCTTCACAAAGATTTGCAAGATGTTACCTTTCCTAACTCCTCATCCCTTCTAATGTATGTGGATGATTTACTCTTGTGCTCTACCTCACACGAGGCTTCCACCCAGGACACCATCATTTTACTCACTGCACTAGCCGCCAAAGGCCACAAGGTGTCACCAAGCAAGCTTCAGTTCTGTAAATCCACTGTCAAATACTTGGGACATATTTTAGAATCAGGTCAACGATGCCTTAGTGATGACAGAATCCAAGCCATTCTTAATATTCCTCGACCTATAACAAAGCGCCAGGTTAGAGGTCTGCTGGGAACGGTGGGGTTCTGTCGCTCTTGGATCCCAGCCTTCGGAGAATTAACGAAGCCACTTGTGCAGCTCACCACGAAAGATGCAGAAGAACCAGTCTTTTGGGATCATGAAGCCACCCGCAGTTTCAGTAATATAAAGACGGCTTTAATTTCTGCCCCAGCCCTAGGGCTACCAGATTATCGAAAGCCTTTCACGCTCTTTGTTCATGAGCGACTAGGAGTAGCCTCTGGGGTACTTACCCAACCCTTGGGCACCACCCAACGCCCGATAGCTTACTTCTCTGCACAATTAGATCCAGTGGCAAAGGGGGAGTGGGATGCCTTCGTGCATGGGCAGCAGCTGCAAAAATAGTCGAGAAAGCCCAGGAATTAGTCCTCGGATACCCCCTTATCCTAAAGGCTCCACACGCAGTGGCCCTTCTCCTCCTCCAAAAAAATACCCAGCATTTTTCTCATCAGAGAATGAATAAATATGAGATCACACTTTTAATGGCCACAAATCTAGTTATAGAAAGATGCAATACCTTGAACCCAGCTACTCTATTACTTCTACCTAGTGACGGTGAACCAGACTCCCACGATTGCCTTCAAGT
>NW_005843942.1:8732-11402 GCF_000455745.1 Alligator sinensis | reverse complement strand
GAGAGTTGGTAGGTTTTGTGTTTTGAGCTGTAGGAAGTTGGCTTCAGTTCTGGTGATGAGGTTAGGTGCTTATTTGAATTAACAAACCACTTTTGGTACCCTGGTTGTGACTCATAGGTTAGACTGAGCTGTTCAAAACATGATTGATTTCCTTTGTTTCCAAGGCTGGCATTCTAGTCTTGTAGTTATCACAGACATTATGTTTCTGGTGCAGTTAAGGTGCTGATCATACCAGAAATAGCAACTGGGCATGTGATCACAGAATGTATGGTGCCACAAAATCACAAACCAACCACAAAAAAAGTTACTTGAAAGTGTGTAATATCTCGGTTTGTATGGTTATAACTTGAACATGTGTCATGCCATACAGGAACTGCCCTAAGTCTTGAGCCCCAGAGCTGGCCTGATCAGCTGATCATTGGCTGTCTGGAATTACTTTGGTGAATGAGTTCCAGGGTGGTCCCTGCCAGCTGACAGCAGGCCGGGGCAGCTCCAGGGATTAAAATATAGTGCCATCCTGATCAGCTAATTATCTGTTGGCAGGAACCATCCTGGGCATCAAATCCTGGGGCAGTTCCTGTGAGTTGATGGGAGATCAGGATGACCCAGGGCTCAGACCCTGGGACCATTCCAGTCAGCTGAATGCTGAGCCCCTGGGAAGTCTCTGCTAGCTGGTAGCAGATCAAGGATACCCTGGGGCTTGAACTCTGTGACAGCTGAAATTATGTCTGTGTAATAAAGTGCTTGCTGAAGGTTTTATGAAGATTAGACTAAGTGTTTTTCTGTATTTGTTTAGATATTAAGCTATATGTTGTGGCTAAAAGCCTAATTAAAGATTAAGATATAATGATGCCTTGTATAAAGTAAAGCCTAGTAAATTTAGCAAAGCCTTTAAATAGTAGAGTCTTGTGGTGTAATTAAAATTACCTTATCAAAGGAATGCAAGGCTTGTACTCTGAATTAGTCAGTCTAAAGACAGTTGAAGTAAAAGGAATCTGATTGGTTGTACATTATGAGAACCATTCAGAAGCTTTAAATTGGCTAGAGTATCTAGAAACCATTCAGAAGGAAGATACAGCTCTGTGAAAAGGTTTAGTTAGATGTTCCCTAGATCAGTGAGCCCGTAGACCTCAAGGAGCCCAAGGACTGCATTCCAGGGTCCTTCATGGCACCCTTCGGACAGTGCTGTTCAGGAGCGTCTGACTTCACTGAACTTCGTAGAAAAGAAGCTTGCTGTGTATCAGGCATCAGAGGGGACTGCTGATAAGTTGCCAATTCAAATTGCTTTTGTCCGTTATTAGTTGTTTTGTTACTACGCGTAGTTGTGTTTTTGTTAAGTCAATAAACCTTTCTTACCTTTCTACCTCTGACCACACTCTCAATCCCGAACCCTCCGTAGGTGGCTGGTGCTGAAACACCCCCGTATGTTCCGGTCCAGAGGGAGGAACCTAGCCAGGCCTTCCCCGCCCCAAGAAAGAAACTCAGCCATGCTTTTCCCATAGTAATAACTCATTCAAAGCTGCAAAGAAAGAATCCCCGAACAGACCTGCATTCCTTTACCTGTGCAAAGATTAAAAATATTCAAAGGCAGCAAAAGTCCAAGCCAGGAGAGCCAATAATAGACTAGCTAGTTCAAATGTATAGTGAAGAGGCATTTGCAATTTCAGTGAGTAAAGCCAAAGCTGCAAAAATAGTTCTGTGCTCTGAGCTCCAGTTAAATCAGTTTGCAGGAAGTGATGAAAATGTTACTTTGTTTTCTGCTGCACTCCATGCCACTGCATCCAGTTATAGTAATATAAAAGAAGAGCTTAACCCTGCCTCTTGGGCATGAGCCAATTTAAAAGAGGCTGTCCACTGCTTGTATCTATTATCACTAACAGAAATCATTTGTGCAGCAGTTTAAACTGAATTGTTATGAAAAGATGAAAAAAGCCAGTCCAAGACTCCGCAAACAAAAGTGTAGGAAGACTTGTTAGCTGCCTGTTTCAATAAAATGCAAATCAATAGACTACCCTCCAATGTCTTGAGAAGGCTAAAAGCTAAACACTGTAGCAAAAGGGCAAGACCAAAGGCAGAGCCTTTTGCACCACCAACATTATCACCAATGAGATTCTCTATCCTGAGGGCAAAACAGTCGACATTTTCCCAGGCACATGTGGGGCCCCCAGCCTTTATCCTGCCTAATCACATGGCCTAGAGAGTTCAGCCAGGCCAACTCCCCCTATAAGGAGCCACAATGCGGGTAGTAGCAAGCCAAAGACCGGTATCTAGAGCTAATTCAAATACCTGGACAGATTCAATTAAGTAAAAGTGAAAAGTCAATTGATATACTATTAGACACTGGTGCACAGATTTGCATTTTAGATTTTGCAGATTAGAAGGAGGAGAAAGGAACCCCTTGTTGAGTAATTAGAGTTGAAGGCACCAGATGACCAGGACATCTAGTCCGAGCAACCTTCGCGTTACCTAATGGCTCTAAGGTAACAGCGACCGCAGTAATACTTAAAGACAGACCAAATTTATTAAGACTTAATGTACTAAGAAAACAGCAGTTTGCCCTTGAACAAGAGAATTGGCAGTTTGAGTGTGCAGTGCCTCACCAAGAACCAGAAGAAACAGCTATAACAGCTGTAACTTGATGTAGCATGATCCCACTAACCCTGCCTCCCA
>NW_005843942.1:4493-8488 GCF_000455745.1 Alligator sinensis | reverse complement strand
GCAGTTAAAAGATGAGACTACTATTCGAACCCACTCTCTGTATAACAATCCAGTGTGGCCAGTGCACAAGTCAAATAGAGTGTAGTAGTTAACTATTGACTTTCGAGCTTTAAATGCTAATACTGACCCCTTGATGGCTGCCAACCCATAACTACCAGCCTTGACAGAAAGCATCCAAACTTATAAGCCTGCATGGATAGGATCCATTAGTATCAGAGACATGTTGTGACGCTACATGTTTGTAGCTGTAAAAGTTATCAGGAGGATAACGTTTGCCCACACCTCAGCAAGAGCTACAGTCTAGGACACTTGTGCAGCACTAGAAGCTTTGCTAGCTGTGTATCCACCACCTATAGAACTACAGAGCAATAATAGCCCTCACTTCTGCAACCATCTTGTGTATGACTAGACTGCGAAGCATAGCATGTTATAGACATATCACATCCCATCCCATCCACAGTCTAACGGACTAATAAAGTGAGCCAATGTCATCCTCAAATGCAATTTGTGGGCAGCCACTGGCCCGACTCTTAAAGACTGAGACTTGCACCTAGATCGAGCTATCAACTGATCCAATAACCAACCCCATCTGGGAGGTAGCCCTATGCAACAGGCCTTTGGGTTGGGTGGTCCCCATGAGCCAGCAGTAGTGTGACCTAGGAGTAGTGACCCAAGAAAGCTCCAGGCAGGAGATCAAGTAGTAGTGAAGCATCCTCAATAAGATATAATAAGAGAAGACACTATTAGCAAAAAGTATTCATAATACATAGTGAGTATTTAAGTCAGATTTATCTAACGAGAGCAAAGCTCCTTGTTGTCTTGTTCCTACAGGTTGGATCTGTCCACAAGTGCAGCCATAACCATTTCTAATTGAGCCTGCCACTAAAAATGAGTCCTGCTCTGTCACCGGTATGAATCGACCGGCACCATAAAGTAGTAGACTATTATGAATGCACTCTTTTATTAACGCCTTATTGTATTTCCTGAGTAGGGCATGTCTACTATTCTTCTTATTACCCAGATATTAATAAACTTTATCCTGAAGACCTCAAAGAGTAGCCTAACTCTGAAAAGCATCCCCCGGAAACACGTTCAGATAGTCTTCACGTAGTCCAGCTGCAGTATTCATACTAGAAGAAACCCGCCACCCCAGAGCAAATAAAGTCCTGGTCTCTGAGTAGAAGAAACAGGATAGTTGACTGGCAATGTGGTAACTGTCAGTGCATATGTGGCACCAGTTATTATCTTGAGTTCATTCCCTACCTGAAGGCGAGAATGGCTAACTGTGGGAGGGGAGGGGATTGTTGTAGCTCTGCTCGTTTGAGAGTTTATTGTTAAATATTTCCTGAAAGAAATCCTGTTGAGCTCAACGCCCCTGAGTTTGTGTCTCCAATAGTGCATTCTGCATCTGTTTAGCCTCTTGAGCCACTGCGTTTATGAAAGAGTATGCCCCCTCCCATTCCTATGGCTGACAACACTCTTCAGCGATATTGTAAAGCCCACCAGGTGGGAGAGCGTATTACAAATTAGAACAAAGTTATTACATAGTTTCTGAATCATACCTACACAGAACCATAGTAAAATAGCACCCACTTTAATATAATCAGAAAGAGGCTGTATCCACAAGTCTCAACCACTTATCCTCATCCTTTTATACCAGTAGAGTTCCTAAAGCAAATCGGTGCTATGATTCTGCCAGGACAATGCCATTTCACTAACCCAATACAGAATCATCCCCATGAGTGACAGTGAGGGCTCTTTCACTCTCTGAGAGGTGAAGCATAGTTACAGGCTTCCAAAGAAAGACGGATAAATGTAATCTGTGAGAAAACGGGGTGTTCACTACTATCTCTGGCTGTTCCCCCATGGGAGGCCCCGACACCACCCGTGTATAACTCCACACCCTAGTAGAGGTCACAAGTTAAAATCCCAATCCTCTTAAATGCTTCGTTGTTCACTGCCCGAGTATTGTTCAGACCAGAACAATAGTATGTTCGAGCTACTTTTCCAAACTGTTCGGCAAGAGCCCAAGTAGCTAAAGAGTTACTTAAATGAGAATAGCCAGTCATTTTCTGTTCCAGAAGTACATTTAAGTCCCACAGATGAAAAGATACTCCAGGTTATCTTTGAGACAGACTTAACTCTGCTATGAATGTGTAGAACATTTAAATTATCTAAAATATCTAGAAACCATTCAGAAGGAAGATACAGCTCTGTGAAAAGGATTAGTTAGCTGTTGCCTAGATCAGTGATCCCATAGACCTCGAGGAGCCCAAAGACTTCATTCCAGAGTCCTTCACGGCACCCTTCAGACAGTGCTGTTCAGGGACACCTGACTTCGCTGAACTTTGTAGAAAGAAAAGCTTGCTGTGCCTCAGGAGAGACTGCTGCTAAGTTGCCAATGTGAATTGATTTTGTCTATCGTTGTTTGTTTTGTTACTATGCGTAATTGTGTTTTTGTTAAGTCAATAAATCTTTCTTACCTTTCTACCCCCGACCACATACTCAATCCCGAACCCTCTGCAGGCGGCTGAGACACCCTGGAGGCTAGCTGTCTGGATCATTTGATTGTCAACTGGCAGGGACCTCTATGCAGCTTAAGCCAA
Source organism: Alligator sinensis (assembly GCF_000455745.1). NCBI lineage: Eukaryota > Metazoa > Chordata > Crocodylia > Alligatoridae > Alligator > Alligator sinensis. Next base: position 5,882 of record NW_005843942.1, on the reverse strand, counting down.
CAGAAGATCAAGTTGGCCTTAGGGTTAATGCATTTTCCCTCCTTAATCATCAGCAGCTCCCCTGCCTAATCTCAAGGTGGCAGAGATGGCCTTGGGACTCAAATCACTGAGCCGTCCATGCCAGGTGATGGGAGATCAGGATGGCCCCAAGGTTTGAGCCCTGGGCCATCCTGATCATCTGATTGTTGGTTGACAGGGACAGCACCAGGAACAGCCCCATGGATTCTCGGCCAGCTGGCAATCAGCTAATTATTAAACACCCAACTTGCTGGTGCAGGAGAAAAACTGAGTAGAGGTTTTCAGGAACATGGGTTTGACGTAGAGCACCTAAATTCTACTTAAGACCTTTCATTAAACAACTATACGCAGATCCACAAAAGCTCCTAAATATGTAAAGTGGGGCACAGATACCATTTGAATGCTACTCAAAGAATGTGATCCACAAAACCTTTGGCCTGATCAATTATGCACCTTAGAATGAAAAAAGTTACCTAAGTTTTCAGCAGTGACTTTCCCTTCACATCTTGAATGCTGCAATTGTACATCCTCAAAATAAATGTCATCTTGGCACCTATCTCAGATTTAAGATGCTTTAAGATCCAGAAAATATGTGAATATCAATGTGATTTGAGAGACATAATCCAGTAGGCATGTTCAGAACATGATTAATGGACACCAGTAGTATCAAGTTGACCAGAAGGCCACTTGTGGCCCTAACAGGGAGGAAGCTATCTCATTTCTGTTTAGCTATTTCATTCAATAAATTTTGAAGGCAGAGTGCAGAAAAGCCATTGGGGGCAGGAGAAAACCCAGGGTATTTGTCTTCCTGAACATCATGCATCTCCCTGAGCCACACTCACTTTAAGCTTTCTCTCTTTCTCCTGACCCAGCATTCTTTACCTTCCTGGCTGTCTGATGGGCCAGCTTCAAAGGAAGCCTATGCAATAGGATAGTTTGCTGGAAAGTGGGATCTGCAGGTTCAAATTCTGAGTGAGAGGAGCCTGAAATCATAGCTTCCTGCTCCCTGTGCAACTGCCACATAAAGCTAGATGATGGGAGAGCCTTCCTTATCCATTTTTCTTCCAGCACCTATGCACATACTTAGGAAATCCTATTACAATAATTTTTATTTAATTTGTTTCTGTGTATGCATAGACACACAAGACACATGGAAACAGTGAATGTGACATCTGTGGCAATGTTCATCTTGGTTGTGTCACAACCCAAAAGGTGTGATTTTTGTTTTTGTGTGCTTCGGCACTGCTAAATTGTCCCCGCTAAATTGCAGCTTCTTTGCACGGTGGAGTTTTCTGCTGCAAAAGAGAACCCCGGTGCAAGGAACGAGTTTCCCGCCAATTTGAAGCTTTCTTTGCAGGGTGCATTTCTTTG
>NW_005843942.1:0-4449 GCF_000455745.1 Alligator sinensis | reverse complement strand
GAGACTTCACACTGTGTGAAGATCTCTAAGCGCTGCGGATCCTTACGGACCCAGTGCATTTAAAGCAGGCAACAGAGGTCTGATCAACCTCTAGCCTCTCCCTGTTGCTGATAGATTCCTAGACGTATCCCTTCCTGCGCGCAAAAGAACTGGACCCACGGAGCCTAGCAAACTCTGTGTGAATGAGTGAGCAGAGGAACCCACGGAGCCTAGCAAACTTCGTGTGAGTTTATTCAGAGCTCTTCCGGACGAGTACTTTCTTCGGCTGACACGACGGGTTCGCGTGTTCAGAGCCTTCAGCCGGATTGGGCTATAGTTCACAAGTTTAGAACTCTTGTCCGCTTCTCTTCTTTCCTCTCTGTAACCGCAACTTAAGCAAGTTTTCCAGCCTACACCACTGCCATCTCGGTGTAAGTAAACAATCTTTTAAACTACTGCTACGCGTCAGTGCCCAATTCCAGCTCGAAGGCCTTCCCTCTCCGCCCCGGCGTGCCCAGGCTGCTGGCCACAGCCCGCGTGCAGCGTGAAAAAGGGCTCGGGTTGCTCCCGGCCCGCACAGGTTGGATTTCCTACTATCCATAAGGTGGAGATAATCCTTGTTAGACCCCAACTCCATGTGGCACCCAATGACTAGGGAGATGACAATCCAATTGCTTAGGGATCCAGCTGTTTGGGGAGCAAACAGGAAGCAAGCACAAGCACACAGTGCTCGCAACAGCTTTATTCAGAATGGAGACAGCTTCGGGCCACGTCCAACAAACTGGGGACCTGGCCTGAATGTTAGGTTTTTTCCATATTTATATACTTTGGTTTATACTTATTAACATTTACTCCACCTTTGGTCCCTCCTTTGTTCCACCCATATTCCCTCCTATATCAAACTTCTCCTCTCTTTACTGTTTACTTAATTAGCATGGAGTTGCCTATGCATTTCATTCATTTACATGTCTTTTTGCTAGGTACACATGCTCAAGGCTGTGAACCCAGCTTCTCCCAGTCAATTGTGGTTTCTTGATGATACACAAGAAAACCACATCTCCAAGGTCCTGCTTCTGCATAAGTATGATGCTCCAAGGTGATGATATCAGCACCATCTCCAAGGTCCTGCTTCTGCTTTATCTCCTAACGATAGCTGCTGGTCTGCATCTTGTTCTTCTCTTACACAATGAGCTATATATCTTTACAACACTACTCCATTGTTAGGAAAATGCTTGCTTAAGTGTCTTGCAATGTTACTTCTAATATATCATTCTGCCTTGTGGTTAGCAGCTTTGCGGAAACACAGAGTAAAGCTTTATTCAGCTGTAAATCCACTGCTCCCCAAGATCCAAATATTGTCACCCTAACAATCCTCTTCATCATATTCTTATTCATCTACCTAGTGACTGTACTGGGAAATATCCTCATCATTGTACTGATACGTATTGATCACCATCGCCATTCCCCAGTGTATTATTTCCTCAGTAATCTGTCCTTCATAGAGATCCTCATGATGTCTTCTCCAGTTCCTAAGATGTTGGCCAACTTCCTGTCTGAGAAAAAATTCAACACTGCATAAGGCAAACAGTGGTGTCTCTTGGGGCTCAGTACTCAGGACAGTACTCTTCAACATCTTCATTAATGATCTGGATTTGGGTATCAGATGCAGACTGGCAAAGTTTGTGGATGACGTTAAACTATGGGGGAAGGCAGTCACAATGAGTCACACTAGAGGACAAGGTGGGGATACAGGTCAACCTGGACAGACTCACAAGGTGGGTGGACCAAAACCTGATGGCATTCAACACAGAGAAGTGCGGGGTGCTCCACCTTGGGAGGAAAAACCAGCATCATACTTACAGGCTTGATAGTGATACACTTGGTAGCACCACAACCAAAAGAGACTTGGGAGTCTTCATTGACCATGGCATGGACATGAGCCACCAATGCAATGCTGTAGCCAGCAAAGTACCTGTTGATCACCATGTGGGTCAGGATGTCATTATTTCCAACCACAATATAAATAAATATATATTTATAAATTTGAAATGAGCTTTTAAATTATCTGATGTGATCATAAACGCTTAGAGGCAGATTATATTTCCATGTATAGTAAGTTAGGTGACCATACTGCATGCCGCCATCTATAAATGTACTGCTGTATGAGATCCAGAGCTGGTATTTTTTATTTAAGATGATTTACTTTCCATTGGGAGAAAGAAAATTCTGTTTAGCATTCCAGGCTTAATGCAAAAAGACAACTTCAGTGTCAAAAAAACAAACAAACAAAAAAACCAAAAATGAAAACTTAGGTCAATTATAAAGGCCAGTGTCTAGATTCATAATGACTGCTCATGATGGTTAAGGAGATCTTAAGTGGAGTTTAGACACCTACATTTTCCTGAGACAGAAGGGCTAACATACATTTGATGCATGCACTTTTGACTGCGCAGTGCCCTCGGTGTGTATCCAGTAGGGCATCAGGACACACACAGAAGAAATTCTGTTGAAATTTAAACTCCCATTTAAGCTCCATTGCCATTCAAATTGAGTCAAGGATGGACTTAAGCACAGCCTAAGTTCCTGAACAGGCCCAACTCTTTTGGGCACCAAGCACAGCTATTTCTTATAGACAGAATGAAATTCATTAAAAAAAAAATGGTAACACTGGGTGCCTGGGCACCTATAAAGGTAATGGTGCCAGCAAGGAGCCAGAGAAGAGGAGCCTGACTTTGTAGCCTGTGAATGTTGCCATCCCCTGGGAAGTGGGGAAGACTTGGATTCTAGTCTCTCATATCAGGTTGTCCCTGTTCTCTTAACTAATGATAATCTAATGTCAAATATGTAATCATCTCAATAGGTGGATCTAGGATTTTGAAAAGTGAGGTGCAGAGGATGTGACATATCATCACATGTAGCACAGTGCATATTTTTCTCTGGTTAAATGGAAATCAAATGCTTTATTAATATGCTAAGGGGCTAACACTAAATTATTTAGTTTAAGATCAAAACAAGAACAAATCTAAATATTGGAATATCACCAACTTTCTAGGTTATATATACAGTTAAAAAAGCAACAAACTGGCAAAAATAATAAAAATAGTCAACAGCTACTGTGTCATTACTCCTGTAGTTATTATAGTTAAATGTACATTCTCTGATTCAGATTCATAAAATAAAATCTACCCTTCCTAAGCATCTTGGCACAGCCTCAAATACTTCAATCTCCGTCATTTCTTTGTTTGAGTTAAGATTTTAATAAGAGCTAAAAACAGTCTGCAGATCTGTGAAATAGAGGAGACGTAACCAGGAAAGGCTAACAGACAACCAAATTGCTGAAGAAAGGATATTTTGAATAACGGAACATCAAGACAATTAAAAAGAAGAGAGGATCATTAACACTTGTGGAGTAGAAAGAGTTTAGCAGGAATCACGGAGATAATAATGACTAATGAGCCATCAAGCCTGAATAGAAATGCTGCTGCCCCTCCCAGGCAATTGTTTTTAAGGTTTGGGTGGTGCAGGAACCAACTAAACTGTGGAAGGTGTGGGAGTGCTCCTATCCATCCAGTTCTATACTGTGGAGGTTATGGCCATCTGCTTCGGGAGGGTATATGACCCTATGGTGACACTCTGTTCCTTTTCTGTTCCTCTTTAGCCTTGCACAGACACACAGTTTCTCCTGAGAGAGTTGCTGCTCTTCCAGGAGATGCATCATGTAAATACTTTTATTTACATTGTAAAGTAAATTACATCGTAAAGCAGTCTATATGTAAATCTGTGTATGTAAATACTTCCATTTGGAAAAGTTAAACAAGATTGTAACTCCCTCTGACTCCTTTAAGAATCTCAGGTTTCCTAATAACTAATAAAGAAATAATGAAGTATTATGTTAGGGTGACAATATTTAGATCTTGGTAGCACTGGATTTGCAGCTGAAACAAGGCTTTAATTTTTGGCCCAGCAAAAGCTGCTGATCACAAGGCAGAATAGTGTGTTAAAAGTAACGTTGTGGCATGCTTAGACAAGTAGTTTTCTAACCATACAGTAGTGTTGTAAGATATATAAACATTATATGAGATAAATAACCTGCTCAAGGTCTTGTGGGGCCTGTAGCCCCTGTGGGAGGGCAGCAAAATATATATTTGTGTAATCATGAATTCATGAAACATGTATTTAGAGTTTAGTTTATTATTATGGTAAGAGACATGCTTTAATGCTGTAGATATATCAATAAAACATTGTCCAACTGATCGCGGTTTCTGTCTCATTTTCTCTCTCTCTTTATAATGGTCTTTTGTTTTTCTTGTGGAGGAACATGGGTTTTGGGGTATTTTATAGAGTGACTTTGGGATTTTTTTTAATCAGGGATTTTTCAGTTTTCCAATAGAAAACATGAGCAATCATCCTAGGAAGGCCGATGGCAGGACCCTGCCTGCTCAGTGTCACAACCCAGTGATTTTTGTGCCT
>NW_005843941.1:25825-27913 GCF_000455745.1 Alligator sinensis | reverse complement strand
TCCATGTGCCTCAGTGCAGGGGATACACAGCCCAGGACTGCCTGCTCCCCTGTCTTGAAGCACCCTGCACGCCAGCCAGCTTCTCTCCACCTGGCTGGGGTGCAGAGTGCCATAGCACAGAGGTTCCACAGCATGCGGAGACAAGAGAGCAGGCAGTCATGGGCTGCCTGCTCCCCCATCTCTGCGTGTGTCCTAGGGCCTGCCACATTTGCATGGTATATGCTGCTTTTCCCCAGGTTGGATTGTTTTGCTACTGGGAAATCCCAATAGCAAATATTGCCCTGGCACTGCACGCTGATTAAGGTGCAGCTCGTGTAGTTTATGGCATGCAGAGGGGTTTGCAGCACCACAAACCATAGGTGTCTGCATGTTTGAATCCAGCCTGAGAGGGCAACCCAGGCTTTCTGCTTCTCTCTCAGCACCACAGCTTTTTCTCTCTCCCTTTGTATTCTTTTGGAACATTCAACCTTCTCTGTGGCTTTACCCTCATCTACTCATCATCAGTTGGAGCTGGATCCTAGCCTTCCAGCCAGGTAGCTTATGAACTACTACCCATCTGCAGCTGTGCTTTCAGCCCCTGAAAGCTATATCTCCTTACAACAAGGTTCATTTATAAAGCTGGTACTGGATGCTCTAAAATATATGTGATAAAAGGTAGAATGTACAAGAAAAAGAGGGCATTCATAGATGTGCTCCAGGAGTTGAGGAGTGGGGGAGGTGGCACTTTAATTAGAGCTGCTCTCAGAGCCTTTCTAATTGAAGTGCCCACAGTGTCATATGTATCAGCATCCCAACACTGAAAAATGGTGGCTTGGGTGCTTTAAAGCTCAAACATGCTTTAGTTAAAACACCCCAGCTACCATTTTTCAACATAGGGATACTGATACACACATTGCTGGAGTCCGCTGGAGTCCAGTAATTACCGTACTTCAGCAGACTCAAATAATTGAGTCTGCTCTGATGTGATGTAATAACAGCAAATGGGAGCAGCCTTGCTGCACATTTATAGGCATCCAGAGTGATTTTTACAGGAAGTAGGAGGATCTTGTATTCCATTTTAGGTACTAGACACAGGCCGTGTATAATATAAATAGAACTTTTGTGATCACTGTATAAAAATAGACCTGGAAACCCTTGTAACTTCATACAAGGCCTAGGGAACACAATATGCAAGTTATGCCCATACCTTAGCATGAGCATCCAGAGCTAACACCTTATATAATCTCTCAGCCATGTGTGTTAGTGAGGAGTTGGACTTGATGATCTGCTCAGGTCCCTTCCGACCCTAGCAACTATGAAACTATAAGAGCGAATTTGCACATACAGAACCCGCATAAAGTGAGGGAAGCTTGTTTTTGTATGTGGCCTTGATAACATTTCAGAAGAATGTGGTGCTCTTCTGTCAGCATAATTATTCATGCAAAAATACATGTTGCAACAACTCCCCACGCACATCATGACACACACAACGCAAACATACATGGCACAGATTACATGTGTGGAACAAAGTATAATTAAAAACTATGGCACCAACCACTATATTTCTATCCTACATAAACATAATAAAAATACTAAAAATATTATTGAAAATGCCATAAAAACCCTGAGAAGTCTGTCTGCCTGTCTGTCAAGAACTGCTTCACAATATCAAGATTATGGGTTTTAGCTAGCTCGATAGATGGCCTGCACATATCTATTACTCAGACAACTTGCATAAAGCCGAGATTAAAGGTGATTTACCTGACTGATATTAATTTACAATATATAAACTTATCATAAATTTTGCATAATTTACCTGCAGAGTTTTCAGCTAATTTGCTAAAAGTTTTGTCATCCACAGCTGCATATATGGGGTAGGGGTTTTTCCCATTTTCAGAAGCAGCCCTCTGGTCAGACAAATACCCTTTATCCAGCTGAAAGGCAAAATTGCATTTGTTCAAAGAAACGCACCTTTAAACTATTTGCTCGGTGGAGTATTTAGTCTTATCCATCTTCCTTAACCCAGGATTGAAGAAGAGCCTGTGTGATGGTACAGGCAGAAAAGCAACACATGCTATCCTGAGATGGCTAACTAGATGGTTAAACTCT
>NW_005843941.1:8433-25809 GCF_000455745.1 Alligator sinensis | reverse complement strand
CTTTCCCTTTGTTATTCCCAAAGTGGAAATATGAAGAAACTTAAGTAAAGGAACCTTGTGAAACATTCCCCCTTTGAAATAGATCCAACTGTACATGTGTTGGAGAGGTCCTCTGAGAATTTAGTAATGACACTTAGTCTTTCTATTCCTTGCTTTCCTCATCTCTAAAGCAGGGATTTTTCCAGCATCAAGAGAAAGATTATGGGATATATTCTTCAAAGTCATGGGAAGCGATTCTCCAATTCTATTTCAAACTAGTGAAGCCTAACCCGGAATACTGTGGCAAGTTTGGGATGCTGCGCTTCCAGACAGACATGGACAACTTGGAATTTATCAAGAAGAAAACAACAAAAGTAGCTAGACATCTAGGACATACAAGGAAACCATGAAAGACCTGGGTTAATTCAGCCTGGAGAAGAGACAGAGGACAGAGTGGAGGGGCCGGGGGGAATGGGAATATGTTGATAAATAGTTGTTAAAATAAGGGTTATAACCAACAGGTGATTATTCTTTGTGGCCACAGGCAGAAAAGAAGTAATGGGCCTGAAGTACAAGAAGGAGAATGTGGGTTATATACCAGGAAGACATTTCTTACTGCGAAGGTCATTAAGCACTGGAATACATAACTTAGAGGTTATGGCATCTCTGGCCTTGGAGGCTTCTAAGTGCAGCTTAGAAAAATGTTTACTCGGTGGTTTAAACTGCAAGCTAAACTGACTGACTGCCTGAGCCCTATTTTTCTATGATTCTTTAAAAGATTGTGAAGTGATCAGATACTTTTGGTGGTGACACCAACCTGAAACAAAGATAAAAGGGAAGATTTTCACCCACCTCATGCAACATCCAATGCACTACTGTGTAGGACCAGAAATCAGTGAGGGAGTAGTTTTTATCCTTGGATGCCTCTTCCAACATCTTCTTTGCATTTGAAAGGCTCCATTTGGAGAGGAGCATTTTACACATGCTTTCCTCCAAGCTTAACAATTTATCTGACCAATCCAGTTGTTTGTACAAAGAAGACATACACCTATGTACGACATGAAACATATGGTGAGAGAAATGGGATTTAGTCCATTTCCTCCCCACTAGCCCTCCACAGTCTTTATCAGTTAATTCTAGTCATCATTTTAGCTAAGTCCAAGATTTGCAACCAGCAATGGTTGTATGGCTGGCTGACCGGCTACAAGGTAGGCCCCCAGGACAGATTGCAGGAAAATGGAAATTTCTATTACCAATGCATGGGGCCCATGACCCACAGCTGAGCATCTTCAATAGCATTCAGAAGAATCCAGATGCTCACAGTCATCTAATGAGTGCACCAGAGTATATTTGATTATCCCACTAATGGCCTACCTGCATTTTCAGATTGAATAAATACCTTTATACTCTGTTTTTAGTGTCTTTGCTCTTGTACTCAAAGGCATTTGATATCAAAAGAGTTAGATGTCTAAATGCCTTTGAGGACCTGAGTATGGTTCTTGATTTAAGATCATGGTTCCTGATTTAAAATACAGGCGTGTCACACCTTACACAGAGGTTAGGCTCCGAGGTCAGTGCGTAAGGCAAAAATCGTGCAAAACCTCCTGCCGGCGCCACAAACTGAAGCAAACTGAAGCCCCGCCCCCCCACGTAAAGTTGAATTTGCGCAAGTTAAATTCGCGTATGATGTGACTGTACTGTACTGCTTTTAATTCAAAAAATGGAACAAAAAGGTCCAAATTTGCCACTAAAAAGAAATTTAAAAGACATTGAGCCAGAAACATAAGAACACTCTGTTGTTTCAAGAACATTGAGCGAGATTGTGCTGCTGATATTTGAAACATTTTATTTCAGTAAGATAAAACAATTTTGGTTCGGTAGTTACAAAACAGCATTAAAAAAATGAAAGTCAAAACAAAATTAATTGAAATGGTAATATCAAAACAGATGACTTTTTTTTTTACCTTATTGAAATCACGTATGTCTAGCTTGTGGGCAAGTAGGTAGAATAGTTTTCTGGAATCTAGGAGATTCCTCTGTGGTTGAAGAGGACTACAACCTGGATGTCCTACACTCTGGGCAAGTGTCTAAACCACAGGGCCACTAAGCTAAAAGACAAGGTAATCCTTACATGTATCTCATACCTGTTAATCATAGTTTTCCTATGACTAACATTTCAAGACACACCAGACCTTACATGAAGGCCTGTTTCACTGAACATCTAACTGGCCAGAGCACAGCCTTACTGAGCATGCTTTGGGGCTTAATGCAAACACTGCTGAGTCACAAACTGTGCTTAAGTGCCAAAAAATGCAGTTATGCAGCTTCAGAGATACAAATTGAACAGAGTATTAGCCCTAAATTATAGCTGTGGAACTAGACACTTGCATTTCAATGAACTTACAATTTTCAGCTGTCCCAGATTCTTTGGAAGTTCAAATTCTGAGATTCTCACCTTCTCAGATAACAGACAGACAGTAATTTTTCTCTTAGTCTATGAAGTAAACAGCAGGGAACTGAGCTAATAATAACATCAATTCTCAATGGTTAATTCTACAAAGGACCTCACTCTCATGTCTTTTTGTGTGCACCTACCAGGTGGACCCAGACACTCCACACAGGTACATGACAGAATCCAACAGGTCATGGTTTTGCAGCTCCCCCAAGGTTCCCTGCAGGGCTATCATTGCACGCAAACCACCACCTGAACCCAGGATTGCAATATGAGGCACCTCGTCCTGAGGAAGCAAAAAGTTGCAGACACAAATAAGCAAGAGAATTGGAAGATTCTGCATTGTCTACTTCAGCTCTTTCCTTTTTACCTGCAGTGATGCACCTGCCAGGACAACGCAGGGCAATGCCTATCCCTGCTTTAAGGTCCGGTAGCTGAAAGTTCTAACGTTATATTTGTTTTCTGCAGGGGAGATGGTAGAAACCTGTTTAACATGAACAAATAGCTACTCCACAATGGAACAGACTACGGCAGGTAATGGGTATATGTTTCCATCTGAACCAAGGTACCCAAGTCCACTTAGATATCTAGTAGATAGGATAGAATCTGGCTTATGGTCTGTATCTCTGTGCAAATATATTGTTTACTGACACTTTAGAATGCCTGCATTTCAGTACCTAAGTTCAGAGATTAAGGCAGTGTATTCTTTTTACTAATGCATCCAGCGCATAAAGTTTGGTCAAATATTTATAAATATTTTCTATTAAAATAATAGTTAAAAATCCCACTCCCCCTGGAAATGTTCATTTTTCCATTCAAAAGGAATGGTCTTCTTTTTCATGTAAAACAAATGAAGAAAATGAACTTGAGCTTTCATATTTATGGAATATTTTCTCCTCTTTCCTTCACAATATTGTATCATTTTAAGGGAGCTCTTCCTCTGCTGTTTTTTTAAGTGGATTTTTTCTCCCTGGCTCCAAACAAGTCACCATAACAATGAAATATTGATATTTATACTTCATTGCAGGAGATGCCAAAGTTGTCCAAGCATTTCTTCACTGTGGTTTTTCTGTGGGTGGTGCCACGTTTTTCACCCTCTGAGAGCTCCTGGGAAATTCGAACTTTCCCTTCATTCTGTGGAGTGAGAGACAGGGAAAATAATCCCTTAAGTTAGACTTTGGAAGAATGTTAGATCCACAATGATAGCTTACATCCAGTTCCACCTAAAACACAAAGGTATATCCAAGCTGCTGAACAACTACAGTATAAATGACATGTAGCATGTTTTATTCTGGGTTGCTAATGTGACATTCATCAAAATTAGCCCTGTGGTGGGCATTTCAAGTTCTGTTGTATCAGCCTTGCAAAAAGAAAAAAAGAAAAAAGAACCCCCTCCCCAAACCCTGACCCCACCCCTCTATGCACCTTTCAACCCCTGCAAACAAAATTAAAATAAAAAACACCGCACAAATGCATCAAATTTGTTCCAGCAGTTATTAATAAAGGTCTCTGATGGAACATCATGTTGACTAAAATAAAGGCATAAAGAAATAATTTGAGTAAGAATGCTAGGGAAAATGAAATCAGATATTCTTCATATGATAAGCAGTTCATAAATGGAAAAAGTTTAATAAAAAAAGTACAAGCACATCAGAAATAAGAATAGTGGGATATTAAAGAATTCTCTATGCCAGTGGGAACTAACCTTTCTGTCAGGCATGACACAAATTATCCCCACCTGCTCCTCAAGTGCAACTCCAGTCCTCTTCCCCTACCCAAGTTGCTGCTCTGTTTTCTTTTTCCTGCTATACCTGCTGTTGTGCTGTCTGTCCCCTCCCTGTCTGCTGAATGCCATATACATAGGCTGACCATGCTATGTGTGTGCCACGGGATGGGGTCTCCAAGGATGGCCGTGATAACCCAGAGCTCCTCGGCCATGCCAATTTGGCCCAATGGGTTAAATGGACCAAATGGACCCTCTTTTCTCGCCCGCCACGTCTTGATGTAAATATAATATAGGGAGGCTGCCCTCACGTCTAATTGGACACGGTCCTGATGGATTTCCCTGAACCCCGTGGGTCCCCAGACCCCTTGTGGATCTTGTTTCAGAATAGATGTCTCGGGACATCCGAGCCTTATGGGCTATATGCATGGCTCCAAACCACCCCTTTGCCATGCCCCAAGCCCCACAGATGGTATTGCTGTTCTCTCTCCCAGGACTTGCTACAACTCAGCCCCTTGTCCTCGCTGGGCTCTCCACAGCCCTGTCTCTGCACCCTTCAGGGCTGGGTTCTCTACAGCCCTGCCTCTGTCTCTGCGCCCCTAGTGCCACGCCCCCTCTGGCACCAGGGTCTGTGTGCCCCAAATACCATGCCCTCTGTGGCATCAGGGTCTGTGTGCCCCAAATACCACGCCCTCTCTGGCACTGGGGTCCCCCCACACTACAGTGACCCCCCCTCAATGAGGCCTCTTCCTTCCTCAGTAGCCTCACTCAAACCACCGGTGGTTATGAAACAGCAAACAAAACATACGCCCCTGGGCTAGAACATAACACATAAGTTCCAATTGTGCTCCACCCCTTTAAAAGTATCAACTTTACCCCTGGCATTATCAGAAGCTAGACTAGCCCTCAGGCCTCTTCCCATAGTTCCCTCTAGGAAGGCTACTTCCCACTTGGCTGCTGGCAGTGAACTGCCTCCCCTAGTTCCAGCTGGGGGTTTATATGGGCCCACGGCCCTGCCCCTTTTGGTCAACTGACCAGGTGCAGCTGCAGGCTAATTTGCTCTCTAGCCTGTTGCCCAGGTAACCTGCACCTGGGCTTCTGTCTGTCTCTTTGGGCTCTCCCCAGGCAGTTTCTGCTCTTCTAGGAGCAGGCACCTTAGTGCCTTGCGACAGTGTGACACAAATGCTACAGTTTGGCCACTGCTGATCTAAGTAAATTGCTGAAAGCAACCCATTGACCAATCAGACAATATAACAACCTAGAATAAGCAGTGAATTATCTATAAAAACAATCTATTATTTGTTCTTTGACGCCTTATGAATGTTCCCATAATACAAAGTGTGATCTAATATTTCAGTACTTGGGGTTAGCAATATTTACAATGAAAGCTGTAAAAAAAAAATACTATACCTGGCTCCCTCGTCTTCCTTCCATCTCACTTTCCTGTATTTTTTAATAGTGTACTCTGGCCTTTTAAATTCAGTGGAAAGAAAGCACTCCTCCCCACTCAGGATTTTCAAAAACTCAGGCCAATAGGTAGTTGATTCTTTCTTCCTTTGCCTTGTGCAATACAAATTAGAGAAAAGTCATATTTAACATGGGAACATAACAATTTGGGGAATTTTGACATGGAAGATGAGATTCTGCTGTTTCAGACAGTAGTCAGCACCAGGTGCTTCTGGGGAAAGGTACACAAGAAATTTCACAGTGAGTTGTGCCTGGAGGAAGATTTTGTCTATGATCTCAGCTATTATACCCTGCAAACCTAATCAAGTTGCTCATGGATGAGTTTACTGTTGTATAACACACTGTTTAAATAGAATCAAATTATATTGTGGGGACACATCCTTTAATCATGGATATCAATAGAAAATCAATGAAGTAGTGCAATTTGACTATGCCTTGTTTACATTTATAATATAATAAACAAGATGAAATGATAAAATAGTCATGAAATGATTGGAGAGTGTTAATAACTTCTGTTAGACACTGACTCCATGCAGCGCCCAACAACTAGGGAGACCATTACCTATAGATCCTGTTATTCATTAACCAGAGCAGGGCAGGGAGCAAACACCAGCACACATTGCTCACAACAACTTTATTCGGAATGGAGACAGCTTTGGGCAAGCTCTCTTGCCGTAAGAAACGAGGAGCAGCCCCAAACGATAGGTTCTTCGTACATTTATACACTTTGTTTTATACTCATTAACATTCACTCCACTTCTGTCCCACCTCTGTTCCACCCATTTCTCCTCCTATCTCAAGCTCCGCCTCTGTTTACTGTTTGCTTCATTAACATCGAATTGCCTATGCATTTCATTCATTTACATGCCTTTTTGCTATGAGAGCATGTCTAAGGCCATGAATCCTCTTTTTTTGGTCAATGGGCAAACTCAGAAGGTTTCTTTACTAATCACCATCCACCCTTTTGCAAAAGTTCATCTTGGTTACATGTTATCTTTCACATTACAATCTGTTTTTCTGTCCCAAGTTGTGCTATCCCCACCCTTTTTGGGCCCCTGTATCTTATCTCATTTCTTGCTGTAGCTGGTTCACAGCACATAGACTTAATTGCTGTTTTTTTCCTGGAGGAAAACAAACATGCCTCTGATAAGATTACTCCTTTTCCCCCGCTCAGAGTAACTCAGATTAGTTCTGGGCACTTATCTCTGTTTATACAGTGTTAACAATCTTTATCTTTTTTAGTCTCTTCCCTGCTCCTGGAGAAGTAGGTGTGGGGGGAAAACCAAGTTTTTCCTCTCACTTCTAATTACAAATTCTCTGCCACTGCTTGAACAGATATCTAGTAACATACCTTGTTTCTTTATGTGCTCTACTTTGCTTCTATTTTGTGATACACACAGAATTCTAGAGTGTCTCTCTTACATTTCCTAACTGGTTTTGATCTCTTATGAAGCTGTACTTCTGTAAAACACTTTATTTTGCTATATCCTGCACTGGTAACTTACACTTTATAAACTCCACAGCAAACACACACCTGCTTTTGTCTTTTTTTCTGCACAGAACGCTGTAATTATTTTTTTCCAGGGATTTTAAAGAACCCTGTTCATTCACACAGTCTTTTTAGCTGAGAGATGACTTTCTTTGCTTTTTAGCTTCCTATAGAAAACACAACAGGACGTTCTTACTTAATTCTAAGCAGACTACAGCATATACTTCCACAGCATATACTCTTGTCCACTACTCTGCCTGACCTGGACAAACAAAGTTTCCTGGTCAGCAGAAACAAACAACATCTCCTGCACAATACTTATAACTTCAGTTACTTCCTATATAACTCTACCTTACTACAAGTTTCAGCTCACCCCTCTAAAACAAATCACTCTGCATCAACAAATTTCCAGATCAGTCAGGTTACCACTCTTGTGTCCTGGTAGAGTTGCCAATTGTTGGATTGGTTTTGGACCCAGTACCTATACCTTTGTTCTGGATGGACACAACCTCAGGCTGACCACAACACTTGCCAGTTGATAATAGGTGAATTTATTGATAAAGAGCAAGAACAAAAAAGGAACAATACAGACAATGAAACAATTCTATATCTACTAAGCCTAGGGCTGCCATCAGAGTACATCTGGCCAGAATGCAGGCTTTACTCTGAGGCTTTCTCTCTTAGATGTTAGCAGTCTGAAGGTGAAATCTTGAACACTCCAAGCTAAAGCCTGGAGGGCAGTTGCTTTACTTAAAGTTTCCTCGACCCAACTCTGGGTCGTAATCCAAGCCAGGGTAGACGGACTCTCCTGGGGCCCTGCAGCGGACACCCATTCCATTTAGGCCAACTCACAGAAAGAACATTGAGGTCACCCTGATCCCACACACACAGAGGAAAAGCCTCTGAACTTGCTGCCATGGTACTGGGGAAAGGTAAAAGATGGGGTACAATAGCTGAGCCAGCCCAAGAGAAACTAGTACACGCGAGGCGACCCAGGCCCATGAGAACCCAGTATACCTGCTAGGCCTTACCCTGGTAGGATCTGGATGATCAGTCCCCTCCAAATGTGTGTCGAATACTTCCGACTACGCCAAGATGCTAGACCCTGACTCCATGCAGCGCCCAACAACTAGGGAGACAACGGTCCAATTAACCGTGGATCCTGTTACTCATTAACCAGAGCAGGGCAGGGAGCAAACACCAGCACACATTGTTCACAACAGCTTTATTCAGAATGGAGACAGCTTTGGGCGAGCTCTCTTGCCATAAGACACAAGGAGCAGCCCCAAACAATGTGTTCTTCTTACATTTATACACTTTGGTTTATACTCATTAACTTTCGCTCCATCTCCGTCCTGCCTCTGTTCCACCCATTTCTCCTCCTATCTCAAGCTCCGCCTCTGTTTAGTGTTTGCTTCATTAGCGTGGAATTGCTAAGCATTTTACTTATTTACATGTCTTTTTGCTATGAACACATGTCTAAGACCTTGACTTCTCTTCTACAGTTAATGGGTGGACTTTGACCAAAACCTGGAAGCTTCTGGAGGCTTCTTCACCAATCACCATTCACTTTTTTGCCTATGTTCATCTCAGATTCTGTTACTAATTACGTGTTGTTTTCCACTGTTCCAGTCTGTTTTTCTGACTCAGGTTGTAAACAACTTTCACCTTTTTTTGGGCCTCTGTATCTTATCTTGTTCCTCGCTGTAGCTGGTTCACAGCACACAGACTCACACACATTGACTTGCTGCTTTTCCCTCAGATAATGGTTGACACAGTTAAAATGGTTACTTAGCATAAGCAAATGTCTGGCTTAGCTATCATTCTGCCTTGTGGTCAGCAGCGCTGCTAGGCCACAGGTTATGCCTTTATTCAGCTGCAAATCCAGTGCTCCCTAAGAAACTAAATTATTGTCACCCTAACAATTTCATTTTCCTGTTCTCAAAACACAGTTGCATAATTTTGATTTCTTGCTAATTGTAAAAATATGAGCTTTTTTCTTTTGATTTGGACTAGATAAAGAAAATGGAGGTTTCATAACTTCTGAAGGAATGGAGATTCTGGTATCCAGCAGCTCTATTAACTAATGAGCGAGGCACAGATTCTAGATCTATTTTTTGATATTCAAAGATGCCTAAAGTAATTGGACAGGGAATTTTTCTAAATTTCAGAACCAGTTATGCCTCTCTCTCATAGGTTATAATGAAAATCTTAGCTATATTAAATATGTCTTTCTAGTCTACCTTATAAAAACAGAACAGAAACACTCCATGTTCACAAGTCTCTACTTTCTCCAAGTTAGTTTTAAACAACAAATAGAAACTCGCTAACTGGTTGTCACTCACTCTCTTTCCCAACAAATCTTCTTGAGAAGGCATATTCACAGAGTTCCTCTCCCACAGAAGCTGTTAATGTTGTCTTACACAAGTACGCTGGTTCCATTCTAGCCAGATAACTGACAGATCTCTGTTTCTACTAAGCTGTGCAAATACTGAGACAACATGTTCTCAGCAGCTTTTACTACATTTGCCACAAGAACCATTTCCTCAGTCAGCAACTGTGTGACAGAGGAATGCTCAGACTGATGCATTGTGGCTTGCTAGCTCAGTACTAGTTGAACTGGCCTGCTCCTTTTTCTTGTTACAAGGAGTGGGTGGATTTAGCTTAGCTTATTTTAGCTTAGCTATTCTATTCAATTACTAGTAGTATTACTATTCAATGTATTTCTTTGAATTTATATTTGCTCTTTTTTTTTGGAAACCTTGAAAAAAGAAAGGGGTATTTTCCCTGCCAGTGTGATCTACCACTGTGCAGGTAGGCACAGATTGCTTGCATGCACACACACAGAAACACAGATATACACAAAATATAGCTAAAAATCAGATATTCATAGCAGAAGAAGACAGACAGACAGCACACAATTTTTACTTAACCCTTAACACTGAAGCAAACAGTCAAAGAAGAGACCAGTGTATGCACGCAACAGAGGGAATAAAACACACAATTCAAAAGGATTCACACACACACACACACACACACACACACACACAGACCTTTTGCAGCACAGGAAAGATCAATATGAAATGTGCTGGAAAGGCAGGTGCCAGGTCTTCTGGCAGGGGAGGGAGAGGGGGTAGGGGGAGAGCTAGAGCTGCAAGCACACGCCCCCAACACAGATGCATTCTCTTCCCAAGCAGCCAGGACATCAGTGCTGTCAGTGGAAGCCAGGAGGTGGGAGCAGTGTCTGCACCTGACATCTCTGCACCTGCACCACCTCTGCGCAGTCCAGAAGGGGGCACCAGCACTGGAATCACTGTCTCCTCCACCCCAATTTCAGCTCTCATTGTGAGCCTCCAACTGCCAGAGGAGCTGGAGCTGGAACCAGGGATGCTGAGCGTGCTGGCTGAAGCAATTCTGGGGACTGAAGGGGAATCAGAGTTTGTGCTCCACACCCCTCAAATTTCCCCTAGACCCAGGTCTCCTCCGGAAAGCAGCACCTTGGAGGAGGCTGATGTTGTGAAGGCAAGTGGCTCATCTGAGGCAGCTCCTCTTGTTGTTGAGCCTCAGCCTATTGAGAAGGGGGAAAAGGCAGGATCCTGACCCTAAACCCAGAATTGGGGGAGTAGTGTAGTATGGGATCATTTTGAGGTGGCAGACGATCCCAGGTTTGCCATCTGGCAGCACTGCCGAACGCACATGAGCCATGGCAAGGACATGAGACACTTCTCCGTCATGGCGATTTTTCTGCATCTGAGGAGGCAGCACTCCCTTCCCCTTCTTCCTGCTCAGCCTGGCACCAGTGTGAGTGTGCTGAAAGGGAAGTCCCCTGCTTGCTCCAAAGCCCCCTTCCCCACCAAAGCAGAGGCAGGCCACCCTGGACCAGTGGTGGAAAGGTAGACAGAAAGCGGGGTGCGCTCCCAAGGTGAGCAAGATCACCCAGAGCATTGGGGAGATGCTTGCTCTGGATAGCCAGCCCTTCTCCCTAGTTGAGCAGCCAGGGTTCAGGTGGCTTGTATCACTTCTGGCCCATTTTACAAAGTGCCCACATGCACCACCTTTACCAAGGCGGTGGTGCCCTCCCTTTATGCGGCATGCAGGGAGTACTTGAGGGAGGATCTGCACAAGGCAGGGCTGTGGGTAGCCTTGCAATTAACCTCCAAAACCTGGAGCAGCCGGGGTAGCAATGAAGTCTACCTCTGCCGATCTGTCAGGCCATCGGTGGGCTCTACTGCAAGTGGAAGTGCTAGATCAGTCCCACACGGCAAGGGAGATCATGGAGGCCATGAACCATGTGGTGCAGGGGTAGCTCATTGGGCAGGCCGAGTTCACCCATGGGTTCATGGTCACTGACAATGGGGCCAATATAGCGAAGGCTGTCCATGATGCCAACTTTGTTGGCATCTGCTGTGTGGCACGCAGGCTGCACTTAATAGCGAGGGATGCCTTGGAGGGGGACAGGGCTGCTGGTGATGGTGCCAGCACCACTACTGCTACAAGCCAGCTGATTTCAAAATGCAGAAAGGTGGCAGGCTACTTCCACCACAGCATCAAGAGGGGCAAGATGCTGTGGGAGAAACAGGAAGAGATGAGCATCCCACAGCACAGAATCAGACAGGGTGTAGAGATTCGGTGGAACTCCACATACCTGATCCTTGAAAGTTTGGTGCGGGCAAGATGCTGTGGGAGAAACAGGAAGAGATGAGCATCCCACAGCACAGAATCAGACAGGGTGTAGAGATTCGGTGGAACTCCACATACCTGATCCTTGAAAGTTTGGTGCAGCAACAAAAGGCCATCCATGAGATGGCCTTGCTTGGGGAGATAGGGATCAGTGCCCCCTCTGAACAGAGCTGATTGGGGTACCATCTCCCAGATCTTGCTGGTCCTCAAGCCCTTCCTTGAGGCCACCGAGACCCTTAGTGCTGGCGATGCCCTTCTCAGCCAGGTGATTCCCCTAGTGAGGGAACTGGAAAACGAAATGAAGAAGTTCCAGGGGATCAATGTTCCTGGCTGGGGCAGGCCGCTGTCACCAGATGTGCAGGCACTGGTGAGGCAGCTGAAGGAGGGCATCAGGAGATGGCTGGATCCCTTGTGGTCCAGTACGGTCCACATGATGGCAGGCATTTGTGACCTGAGAGTGAAGGGGAGCATGTGCACTGGCAGCTCCAAAACCCTTGATCGGTGGATGCAGGTTCTGGTGAACAAAGTCAGGGAGGCCGAAGTGCAGAGGTGAGGCTGCACTTCATCAGCCTTCTAGGTAGCAGGTACAGAAACTCATGGCCTCAATATACACTGTGGAATTCTTTCACACTGCGACCTGCCGGACATCTGACACCCCAGGCACCTCTGCACTTTTACCTGCAGTGCTACATCCCCCTGTCCCACCTACCCCCCACCCCAGCCTGTCCCTCACCCCCTGACACCTCCATTTCCATTTTCACTGACTGGCTTTCTTGCCTACATTGTGGGCCTGCACTAGATTTTACTCTCCTGTACCCCAAGACAGACGCAGTCACCCAAGAGGGACGACAGACTCCCTCAGCGAGACACACACAGCTGGCAGGCTTTGTGGCCTGTCAGGGCCCAGCACGCAGTCCTGCACTACATTTCACCCCCACTGTGCCCCAAGACAGACGCAGTTGCCCAAGCACCCACCCACATCACGAGTTTTGCCTGTCAGCAGCTTGGGGTGCAGTTCCCCCCAAACCCCTGCACTGATCTTCTTGAAACTTGGCAGGATTTGTGGCCTGATCAGGGGCCACCATCCCTGCAATTTTCAGCCCGCTGTGCCTTAACACACATAGGGTCATTGGTGTCATGAGTTTTGCCTGTCAGCAGCTTGGGGTGCAGTTCCCCCCAAACCCCTGTGCTGATATTCTTTGTGGCCTCACCAGCAGCTATCACTTTTGCAGTTTTCAGCCCCCTGTGGTGTAACACATAGATGTGACTTGAGTTTTCCTTTAAAAAAATTGGGGTGCAGTTTCCCCAAAACCCCTGCACCTATCTTCTTGAAACTTGGTAGAGTTCATGCTCTCAGCATAGGCTACCACCCCTGCAAGGTTCACCCAAATCAGAGATAAAACAACAAAGTTACAGATATTTCATTGATCCCCTATAGCCAGATCTCCAAAGAGGTTCTGAAACTTTGAAACCTCTTCGGCCGGATTGAAGCAGCAAACCAATCTGGAGCTCCAGATTGGATTGCTGTCATCTGAAGCAGCTGGATCCAAAGCCAGATCGGATCACTACCAACTCATACATGCCTAATGTCTATGGCTGAATCTCCAAATCTTTCTGAGTCTCTCTGAATCAATTCAGAAGGCTCTAATTCGATTCAGAGAGATTAAAGGGTGTCTTGATTTGTTTCAGATTTGGAGATTTGCTCCCTGAATTGGGCCAAATTTCCGCCAAATCGAATCAGGAACCAAAGCTTCACACAGCCCTAGTAGGTAAGCAACTACTTTATCAAGTCTTTGACCTGATTTTTTTTGCTAGTCACTGAAAATGCTACTTTGCTAGGAAATTGCCTCTTTCATGTCTTGGATATACCTAGCAGCTGTGTTTGGTGGGCTCAATATAACTCTAAGCAAAAGAATACATTTTCCAGTAGCCTTTGCTGTTATCATTTCTAAGTCTATAGTGTTGTCATAAAAATATTTTACAGTAAGTCTTGTGTCATGACCAATTCTCAGATTTATATTTTGGATGAATTCTGCCAGTTTTTGGGTTCATATTTCACAATGGAATGACATCCATTCCCACCTTAAGCGCAATGCTGTCGCATGGCAGACTACTTGGTGACAAATGTGAAGAAAGTCAGATATCAAGTTATACAATATGGTTGAAAAGCATCAACAAGCTGTGAGAGATTGAGACAATAATTGAGGCAGAACAGAGAACTGCTGTGTTGTTATTTTTGAAGATTTGAACCTTTTTTGGATAAACTTTATGAAAATTCAACACGGAAATTTGGTAGATGAGCAGGAAAATCAACAAAGTAGCCAAAGTTGGAAGAAAAAGACCTGTGGCATAGTGAAAGAAAGAAGAGAAGTTGGGAGAACTAATGCCACATGTTTGAAGAGATCAACAGGATGATGTATCTGATTATGTTTTAAAACCTGAAGCATCTTTTAGTTTGAAGCCTGCAGAGAGTTCACAGTTGGCTAAGAGAGGGACTTGCTAAACATTAATCTTAGGCAGCTCCTGGAACTCTCAAACCCTGTATTGTCTATACATTAACACCTGAAACTAGTTTTAAGCACATTTTAGGCTGCTTACAATGATGCCATTCCAGGACAGGTTTATCTCTCATCCATGTTACCCAGCTCATGTTCTGTTAATGCATGGCCTCTCCCCACAGATGAGCTGTCCAAGGTGTCCTCCAGCATCCCAGAATGCAGTGTCTCCTCCTCCACCCTACCGTTTTGTGTGGACAAACTTTCCACCCTCTGAGCTCTACTGCCCAGGGTATGATTTTGGCACCAAGCCAACCCCCCTTCCCACCTCTGGGACTGTGACTTTCCCACTCCAGGAGTGCAATGCTGTGCAAACAGCCTAAAGAACTGGCCTGTCACAGAGCACAGATGGGTCTAGGAGTGGGTCTGGCTGGAAGTGGCGGGGGGGCGGGGGGGTACAAAGTAGAGTGCCAGATTGAATCCCCATGAGCTGGGGCTTCCCTCCCAGGGCAGGGGCAGTGGCTTCCTCAAAAGCACCTTCCTTCACTTCTTGCACCTTCCAGCTACCCCAGGGAACACAACCAGTATCCTGCACCCTGCAATCCCAAATCCCATTGTACTAAAACATGAGATAGTTTTTCATTTAATTCCTATTTACTTCCATTATTTTTTTAAATTTATTTTTATTTTATCCTCCAGTGGCTTGCTGACTTCATTTAACCACCCTTCTCCCACCCCCCTTTCCTTTTCACCTCCTATTTCATTACCCACCCCCATTCCAGTAACTCTCCACCTCCCAGATGCATGTTGACCCCCTCTCCCACCCAGCTCTCCAACATCCCCACCTAGAACAAGGATAAAAGCTTGTCCTGGCTCACCAGCCCTGGCAACTCACAAGTGTAGCTCGTAATAAGGCCCCTGCTCACCAGCCCTCTAGTGGCAAATCAAAGCTGTGGAGGTGGGAGACATTCAGAGAACTTTTTTACTCTTAAGGTGTGACTGCTCCAAACTTGAGCTAGCGCTAAGACCGATCTGAGCAGCCCAACGTGCAATGTGTAACAAGGCCAAAAGTCTGTGGAAAGTGTTATTTGAGAAAGAACCTTATGTATAAAGCAAACCTGCAACCAGAATACATTTTTAGCAAAAATCTGTTGGGTGCAGACTAATAGAATAAAATAGTAATTTCATCTAATCATCTAGATTGCATGTAGATTTCATTTTCATATCATTGTTTTTATTTCCTGAAAGGAAACTAAGACACTACTAGGGTATGGAGAGGAAGACTGGCTTTATTCATAAAGGAACTATTTCAAAACAGTAAGGAAAAGCTGTACACAATGCTTTTGCTATATAATTTGATATTACATAAATCATATGACCAGCCAATAGCAGCAGTGATTAAATAATTAGAAAATATTTTGGAGGCACACATTTTTAGGGTGGTATTTTTTATTAGACTAACTGTGTAGTAGGGATATAGTTAGACAAACTTTCAAGTGCAAGACCTTCTTTCTCAGGTCTCACCAGGAGGGTGTACAACATATTCTCAGATCCAAGTCATTTGAAGTGGGCAATTTACAGCATTTGTTCCCTAAATATCTAGAAATATAAAATGTTAAAGTATAAGAACAGTAAGTGCTACACAGACAGACAGACAGAAAGAAAGACACTGTCAGGCAAAACATATCCTTTATGGGCACCTCCAAACATGCAAGCATGTGCTCTTGGAGCAGATCAAATAGAAGTGCATATAAGATGTGCAAATTTGAGCCAGGGCTTTTTGCTTCAGTGCACGTGCTCAGACATGCACTTTGGTGTGGAGCAAATTGTGCCACTTGGAGCAAAATAACCCTGCCTGGCTCCTCCCGGGTCTGCTGCCAAGGGGAGCTAGAGCCCGGGGCCAGCACCTGTGCAGTCCCCAGCAGTATAAAAAGCTTCCCTGGCAAGTAGCTCAGGGCTACTAGCTCTCAGGAGCTTCTGGGGTCCAGCCAATTGGTACCTGGGGACACTACCCTTGTGCCAGCTGAAGAAACCCTGAGAGTTCCCTGTACCCTCTACGCACCTGCCAGACCCAGATGGGGACTGCACAGCCCTCTGGGCCAGCTGCCAGTGGATTGTGCTTGCTGGGTTGGCCTCTGTGCGGCACTACTGCCATGTGTGCCCCCTGCCCTCCCATCTGGGCAGCTATCACCCGGAAGATGTTCCGGGTTTGGTGGCCTGCTTTGAACTGTCAAAACATGTCCTCCTGGCCCCATTTGGCCAGGAGGTCAGCCACAGCCAGCTGGGTCCAAGGAGCCAACTCTGAGCAAGCAGGGTCCTGCCACTGCTTGTGTGGGATTCAACCCCCACACAAGGGGTTCAGCCCACCAACAGGGGATTCAGCCCCCACACAAGGGGTTTGTACCCCCAACAGGGGATTTGGCCCCCCAAAACGTGTTTCATCCCCCAAACAAGTGTTTTGGTTCCCCAAAAGGGGGTTCAGCCCCCCCCACAAGGGGTTCGGTAACCCAACAGGGGGTTCACCCCCTCACAAGGCGTTCAGCACCCCAAAAAGGGGTTCATCCCCCACACAAGGGGTTTGCACCCACAACAGGGGATTCGACCCCCCCCACAGGAGTTTCAGCCTCCACACAAGGGGTTTAGCCCCCACACAAGGGGTATACCCCCCAGTGGGGGCCAAATGGCTCCTGCAGGGGCTATCATCCCCCCTGCAAGGCCCACATGCCCAAGCCCAGCCCCATGATTGCTGTTCCACCTGGCCCCATCTCCCACCAGCTGCTGCAGCTCCCCAGTGGCTGCCCCACCCAGCCTCACCCCACAATTTGCACCCCCAGGTCCCCATGGCTACCCTGACAACCCCAGGCACTGTCACTTAAAAAAACAAACCAGAAAAAAAAGAAAAAAAATCGCCTCTGCTTAACTTAGAAGCAAGGGTGGGGGGGCTCCAGGGCTCTAGCTCCATGGGCAGCACAGGACAGCAGGAGGTCAGGCTGGGGCCACTGGGGATGTCACCGTGCCCCACACTGTGTGGACAGGGCCCCACTCAGTCAGACCGCAGCTCCAACTGCCAGTAAGTGCCGGGTTTTTTTGA
>NW_005843941.1:0-8356 GCF_000455745.1 Alligator sinensis | reverse complement strand
GGGGTCGGGGGCCTTGGGGGGGCTGGTGGGGAGAGGGTACAGGCAGGGCAGGGGTTGGAGGGGGCTTGGGGAGTGGGCAGGGCTGTTGGGGGTCCCTCCCATGGTCCCCTTCCCCCTCCTCCAGCCCCGCTGACCCCTTACCCACTGGCACTTGAGCCCTGGTGCTGAAACACGTGGTCTGGTCGGCCGCATGTTTCAGCACCAGGGTGAGGGGCCAACCATAGAGATGCTCTGGCAGCCAGAGTGTCTCTGTGGAGGACCCAGGCTCTGGTTGCTTCAGGGGATGGTCCGGGACCATGCCCTGCTCCGCTTTTTTAAACTTCGATTTTCTAATTTTCTCCCCATGTTACAAGTTTGCAGCATGGGGAACATTTTTTCATTCCCACATGTGCGTGTTGCCCTGCCTCAAAGGGGTTTGAGGCGGGGCAAGACACACGTGCCCGCTTGTCTGGACACTCCCTATGACACCGACAGTGCGTCTACATGTTTTGCTATGATGCCTTTGTTACTGTACCATCATTTAGTATTTTCTTTTGGAAGTAATAAAAGATAGCACAGTAACAGCCTGTACTGTGCTGTGTGTGCTGCCCACAGTTACTTTTACGCACTACGTCGCTCTAGCTATGCACTTTAACAAGGTAGCATGGTCACTACAGTGCTGCCCAAGGATATGTAGCTGTGGTGTCACAGTACTTGTCTGCGGAAACTACGTCACCATAGTTCATTGCTACAGTAATGAAACGGCACGTGTAGACGTGACCTGAGTCAGTAGACTGTACTTCATTCTGCCAAATGGCACACATGTAGCTGTATAAACTGCAGTTTTTGGAATTTTCAGAGTTTATGATTCAGCCTTTCCTGATTAAGTAGGCATGTGTGTAAGACCAGGTATATCCCAAAGTTTTAGTTGGGCAGAGATCTGCAATGGAATGGTTCTCAGTTTTAGTGTAAAAAGTGTGCAGATGTGAAGAGTAGGGTAGATTTCAGACACGAGCCACTCTTTGGATGGCCTTCTGCTTATTGATGGCTCAACAGAAAGTAATTAGAGGAATTGATACCAGTCTTCAAATACCCAAAGAGTGATTACAAAGAGATGGAGATGGGCTTTCCTCTGTGGCTGTAGGAGACAAGACTAGGAGCAACAGCCCTCAAGCTGCAGCAGGGGGAATTTAGGCTGGAGGTTAGGAGGAACTTTCTGACTAAGAGTGGCCGGACATTGGAACAGGCTGCCTAGGGAAGTTGTTGAATCTCCATGCTTGTAGCCTTTCAAAAGCAGGTTAAAAGACACTTACCTGGGTTGGTTTATATGGGGATTTTCTTGCCTTAATTAGGTGGCTGTACTAGATAACATTTTTGGGGGCCCTTCTACAGATGGAGATTGGTTTGATGCTGAATGGAGGGGCAGATGCTGCAGCCAGGGACATTTGGTTTTTAGTCCCACCAGGAGCTTTGACACACACAGTCAAATCCCCAACCTTGGTTTCAGCCAACACCCAATGCTTCTAAATGTGGAAGGAAACAACTCCTGACACATGTACCAAAAGGAAGGGAAGAGAAAATCTTTCCTAATCCCGTGCAGCAAAAAGCAAAGACCAAAGGAATGGGAAATACCCATTGTAGAGCATAGGCAGGGCTATTCGTAGATCGTCCCTGACCAATGCCTCTTGTTCAAGGCAGAATCATGCCTATCCAAACTCCCCTATACGAAACCTTGTCTAGCCTTTTCCTAAAACTGTGCAGTCACCCTGTCACACCACTACAAAACATGTTGCACACAGACACCCAAACTACTGTCATCTGCTATACGTAAAGCAGGGAGATGAAGACTGTTAGTGTCCTGCTGCTGGAAGGTTTTTAAACACATTCAGGAGATACAAATTCAGCAGCCATGCTCCCTACTAGAGAGGAAGGACCGCTCCACCCACACCCCCAAGTCTCTATCAGTCCGACTATGCAGTAAAATTCCTTCATGACCCCAGATGTGGTAGTTGGTCAGACCATGAGTGGAGGGGGAAGACCCTTTAGCCTTGCCTGCAGCCAACACCCAGCGTTTGGAAAGGAGGGTGGGGGAAGTGGGCAACTCTGACACCTGTAGCAAAAGGAGGGGTGGGAGGGGGAATCCTTCCCATCCCCATCTGGCAACTAGCAAACCCCAGAAATATTGGCCCACTGATAGACACAGCCTAAGTTAGGAGCCAGAGTGAGATCCTCTGCCATGTGGTCAGCAGTAGGTCAAATGAGGGAATTATGACAATCCTTTTGGCTTCAAAATCTGAATCCAAGGGTGTTTGCATGTAGCCTTTGCTTCTGAGCTGTACAGGGCTCTAGGGAATGAGCCCCACAAGTTCTTATAAACGTTACATAGACAAATCACTGTGCTGCAGCTTCAATCCTTTCATTCCAGTTAAGCTCCATGTCAGCTGCACACAGAGCTCTTCCTCAGAGAGAAATCATTTTGGATCTCATCCTCTCTGTTCTGTCATGGCACGAGGAGTGGATGACTGAAAAATCTGTGGCCCTGGCATGTAGATCATGCAGTTATAGAGGGACAAGAGATTGGATGCAGGAGCAGATGGATACAGTAGTAGATGGTCAGTAATCAAACCGTCCTGGCATTCAAGGATCTAATGTAGGAAACTGAAGGTAAAACAATTAAGATGGTCACAGTAAGTAATATATAGTCAATTAAATAATATTTGGGTATTAAGGGAAAGGAAAGTTTGAAACAGAATTATGAATTATAAATAAAATTGGTTAAGAGCTTTATTCTCCATTTAATACAATTTCTACAGTTGGTCAGAAAACTAAACATATATGTACACACATGAAAAATGGCATATTTCTCTCCTGAAAATTTTACCTTTGCTACAGTAATCTAACTAAGGAGGGCAACCAGGGCAGCAGCCTCAGGCACTGCCTTTGTGGGCGGGGGGAGGTGGGGGGGTGAGTAATAAGTATGACTACAGGTCAGCACCAGGGCAGGCAGAGTTGCCCTGTGCATCACAACATTTTGGGGCTTGGAGCTGTCCTGTTAACATATCTTCCTTTTTATCAATAGCCCCTGAAGTACCAAGTGTAATCCAGTTTCTTGTCCACTGAAGATTTTCAAAGTAAAAGAAAAGGTAAAATATTTCTGAAGTAGATGAGATACAAAATGTAGAGCAGAACTGTAGGACTTTGATTGCCCATCCTTATATATATTTCTGAGATTTGAAGCCAGTTTGCAAGCAGATGCCTGGCAGGATGTGCACAAAGCTAAGTGTGCAATCTTCCCAGGTGACTTAGACCTTAAGATATTGGCTGTGTCTCTGCTATGTGTCCTAGAAAAAAATGGAAATACTATGGGATGAGCTTTTTGATTTAAAAACTTCATGATCAGCTCCTTGTGGGTCAGACTCAAGCACTGACATTCATGAAATGATTTAGGGTTGTAATTGTTCCTTTTTCCCCAGTCACATCATGGACTGGATCTACACCTGATGTGAACTGATATAGCCCATTGGACTAGAAAGGAGCTAGGCCAGTTTATGCCATTGTGACAGTGGTCTGACAAGTTCTCCATTTTCACAGGCATGCTGAATGTATGATCTCTAGTCAGTGGCAGTGACAAAGTTTCTGCAAAAACACTGGCACAATACTTTTCCTTTCCATTTTTGGGGTTAAATGCCACAATACTCTGAAGTGAGAAAAAAGTTTCGTGAAATATTTCATCACTTTAGGAAACTTTTCATCAGAACACTGCCGTTCAACTGAAAATAAGGTGCAACTCTAAAAATCAAGTCACGCATGCTTGTGGACAGGGAAGTTGGGGTTATTATCTTGCTTGCTTCTTCTTCTAACCACAGTCATTTCCTTTCCCTCCACAGACAACCCAAAAGGCACTGTGGATGATGATGTCCAATTGCACCACTGTGACTGAGTTCCTACTCCTGGGATTCTCTGATGCCTTGGAATTGCAGAGATTGCACTTGGCTATTTTTCTAATAATATGCCTGGCGGCCCTGATTTGGAATCTCCTTGTTATCACTCTCATAGGCTTTGACAGCCACCTCCACACCCCCATGCATTTCTTCCTCATGAACCTGTCCATCCTAGACATTGGATCCATCTCTGTCATAGTTCCCAGATCCATGCCGAATTCCATACTCAACACCAGGTTGATTTCCTATTCTGGATGTGTAACCCAAGTTTTTTTCTACCTCATCTTCATTACCACAGACTTTGCCATCCTCACCATCATGGCTTATGACCGATACATGGCCATCTGCAAACCACTACATTATGAGATAGTGATGAATAGGAGAGTTTGTCTGCAAATGGCAGCCACTGCCTGGAGCAGTGCTATTCTGTACTCTGCACTGCACACTGGTAACACCTTTAGGCTGCCCTTCTGCCATTCCAACTTCATCAACCAGTTCTTCTGTGAAGTCCCCCACCTCTTTAGGCCCTCTTTCTTAGATGTGTTTACTAGTGAAATTCAGATTCTTATCTTTGGTGCATGTTTAGCTGCAGGTTGTATTGTGTTTATATTTGTGTCTTATATTCAGATATTCACTACTGGACTGAGAATCCCTTCTGAGCAGGGCTGGCATAAAGCAATTTCCACCTGCCTTCCTCACATCATTGTAGTCCTCCTGCTTGGTAGCACTGCTAGTATTGCCTATGTGAAACCCAGGTCTGGGTCCCCATCAGCTCTAGATCTCCTGGTGTCTGTTGTGTATTCTATGATCCCACCAATGATGAATCCAGTTACCTACAGCATGAGAAACAAGGACATCAAAGCAGCATTAAGGCAACTTCTTAGCTGGAGGTAGGTCATTCAGAAGATGTCAATTCTCCAGTGACTACGATATTACTGTACATTTTTCTAGAAACAATCAGCTGAGTTATTTATAGAGATTAATTCTACCAATGTCAGTTGTTTTTCTTTATATTTATACCATTTTAAATAACTTCTCTATATAATTTTAAGCTTGTGTCTCCCTGAATTTGTTAGTTTCTAAGATGCTACTTGGCCCAAGCTAATAATGTCTTTGTATCTGTCAATTTTTATCTTTGATGGTGGCACTGTCATTTTTTAATGCTCTATTGCAATGGCTTTTACATACCTTCAGTATCTCTAATAATTCCTAGTGAAGAAAATCTTTGGGTTTTTCTCTGTTCTGTCTTAAAAAGGTTTCTTGAGGCTTGATTGTTTGTGATCTGGAAGGTGGGGATGAGAATGTTTTGAAAGAGGAGCAATAATGGTTTTTAGATAGGAGGTGCCAGTGATTACTTAGGTGCTAGGACTTTCAGTCTGCTTTCCTTCTATGGGTTTTCCAGGAGAGCTGAGTGTTTCTTCCAAACAATGCTGAAAAGATTCAACTGATTTCTTGTAAGTGCCTATTTACTTGAGCCCCTGTACAAGTCATGATTGTAATGGTTCTGGATTTTGGTTGTCTTTGTATTTCACCATAGGGAAGTAGTAGATAGCTAAACCTGGGGCGTTGAAAGGTGATTAACTATGTCAAGCCCAAATGACTTTCAAGCTGCCAATCCCTTGATCCTCCCATGACCAGTAGCAGCTACTTTTACCCCTCCAGCAAGCAGCCTCTCCTGAGAATTCCAATAATGCAAGACTGTGGACTTGCTTAGAATGGATATACAAGGAAACTTGGAAAATACCAGAATCCGGTATTGTGCAATTGGTTGGGAACTGGGATTTCTGTTCCATGGGAAGTGCAGCTAAGTGTAAAATATATTTTTTCTTTCAAATCAGAAAGAATAGTCAACATTCCCCAGCATTCCCTAGGAAACGCCATGTTCCCAAGACAAAAAGAAGAAATCTTTCAGCTCAAGTAAAATTCTTCTGGCAGTTTAGAAAACTTCCCAGAATTGATACCTACAAAGGAACATTTTGAAAGTAATGAAGTGGATTGCTTTGATAGCAACACATTCTGTTGGGGAATTTGCAGCTAGTTCTGGCATGGTGGTTTATGCACAAGAAACAGAAGCAAAGAGAACTCCTGAACAGAGTTGAAATGACGAGGAGTGGTGGTGTAGAACTCAGAGCGATGTTTTCTCTGCAGGTATTTGTGCTCAAAACCCATTACTGATCATAGAACCAAGGTAAATTGGATTTGGAAGGGACCTCAGGAGGACAGCTAGTCCAACCCCCTGCCCAAAGCAGGAACAGCCACGGCTTTGTATAGCCAGGTCTTAAAAGCCTCCAAGGATGGAGAGTGCACAACCTCTCAGGGTAATGTGTTCCAGTGCTTTACTACCCTCCTTGTGAGATAGTATTTTACTGGTATCTAAAACAAAATTCCCTTGCTGAAACTTGAGACCATTGGCCCTTGTTCTGTCATCTGCCACCACTGAGAACAGTCTGGCTCCATCCTCCTTGTAACCATCATTTAGGGATTTGAAGGCTTCTATAAGCCCCCACTCAATCTTGTCTTTTCCAGATGAAATGTTTGCTTATACGTGAGTGTGAAAGCTCACGCTGTAATTATAACGTGTCAGCACAGACATTATCAATCAAGTCTTCTGTAGTGCAGTAATTACCATTGAATGAGCTTCAGTTCACACACCTCCACTGCCATTTTGAAGTGTGGGGACACTGATACAGAAAATGTTGTTGTGGTTTAATTATAGTGGCTCTTGAAACTGCTCTAATTAAAGTGTCACCCCCCCCGCCCCGCCACGTGCACACACCTCCACAGAGCATGTTGAAAAGTGCCCAATAAGCCCAGTTTCTTTAGCCTCTCCTCATAACTCATATGCCCAGGCACCTTAACAATTTTCATTGCCCTTCACTAGAATTTCCCTAATCTGTCTACATCCTGTTTGTAGTGGGAGACCCCAAACTGGACACAGTACTCCAGATGCGGCCACACCAGTGGTGAACAGAGGGGAATAATCATTTCCCTCCATCTGCTGACAGTGTTCCTACTACTGCAGCCTGGTATGCTATTAGTTGTCTTGTCAACAAAAGCACACTGTTGGCTTAAATTAATCTTATTGTCAACTGTAACCCTAGTTCCTTTTCTGCAGAGCTCCTGCTTAGCCAGTTGGTCTCCACTCTGCAGTGCTGCATGGGATTGTTCCGTGCTACATGCAGGAGTTTGCATTTGTCCTATTGAACCTCATGATATTTCTTTTGGTCCAATCCTGCAATTTGTTAAGGTCTTTCTGAATCCTTACCCTACCCTCAGTGTATCTGTCTCCCACTCTGCCCAGCTTGGTGTCATCTGAAAACTTTCTGAGGGTGCACTCCATCCCATCTCCCAGGTTTTTGATGATCATATTGAACAAAACTGGTTCTAGGCCCAACCTCGGGGGCACTCCCCTTGATACCATCTGCCAGCTAGACATTGAGCCATTGATTCCTACCCTTTGAGCTGAACCATCCTGTCAGTTTTCAGTTCACCTCACAGTCCTTTCAGCCAACCTATACTTTCTTAGCTTGGTTGTGAAAAAAGTGTCAGAGACTGTATCAAAAGATTTGCCAAAGTCCAGTTATATCATGTCCATTGCTCTCCCTGCATCCACAGAGCCAGTCTTCTCATCATAGAAATCAATCCGGTTGGTCAGGCAAGACATGCCCTTGGTGAATTCATGCTGACTGTTCCTAGTCACCTATCTCCTCCAAGTGCTTAGAAATGGATTCCTTGAGGACCTGCTCCATGATTTTTCCAGGGACCAAGGTGAGGTTGACTAGGTTGTAATTCCCCACATCTTACCTTTCATAAAGATGGGCACCGTACTTGCCCTTTTCCAAACATCCAGGACCTATTCTAATCATCACAAGTTCTCATATATAATGGGCAGTGGCTCTGCAATACCACTGAAACTCATCCAGTCCTCTGACTGCTACCCCATGCTGCTTATCTATGTGGGCATCAATGATACCACCAGGGGCAACCCTGAGAAAATAAAAGGTAACTACAGTGCTCTGGTTGCAAGGGTGAGGGGGATGGAGACTCAGGTGATGTTCTCTTCAATCTTTCCAGTCAAAGGGATGAGCTCAGGCAGGATTGGATTCATCCTTCAGATCATTGCATGGTTGTGCAGATTATGTTGCCAAAAGAGCTCTGGCTTCTTCAAGCATGGGATGTTGTTCTAAGAAAAAGGGTTGCTAGGAAGAGATGGGATCCATCTGACAAATAAAGAGAAGAGCATCATCACAGACAGGCTCGCTGACCTAGAGAGGAGGGTTTTAAGCTTGGTTTCTCATGGGATGGAGATCAAAGCTTTGAAGTAAGTGGGGAAGCGGGTAACCTGGATGAATCATAAGCAGGGCATTGGGCAGCAGCAGAGGCCTTCTCATTCTTCTTTAGAAAATAGGGTAATTGGATAGTTATCTCAGGTGGCT
>NW_005843940.1:26526-27978 GCF_000455745.1 Alligator sinensis | reverse complement strand
TTCCCCTTTGTATGATTTCCTTCACTACATCAACCCCTTTTTCCATCACTAGTTTAAAGCATTTGAAGGAAACCTTAAGCCATTTTCCAGTAACCTACTCCCTCCCTTTAAACACAAGGGGGGCCCTATTCAGGGTTTACACTGATGTAAATCCTTTATTTCTGTTGAGTTACTCTCATTTCTTTCCCCTCACACCCCAGTATAAACAACAGGAGAATCAAGTCCAAGTCCAAAGATTTATATGAAACCTTATATATGAGTCTATATAGGGAGGCGGGTGTGTAATATAACACATATACAAAAGGTGCAAGTGCAAAAAAGGTGCAAAAAACTTTTGCAGATTTTTTGTTCCTTTTTCTGCTTCACTTACTGAGACTTGATACTGTGCCTTGAAACTGTGGTATCTCAACTCTAGATAGAAAAAAGTAAAATGAGTAAAAACAAATCTCTCTAATCACTCTCCAAGTGTTCCAAGCATGGAAAAAAGTTCTAGTCACAGCATTTTTTAAACCAAAATAAAATCTATGGTTTTCTTTTTTAACAGAAGAAATTAAATAAAGATGGAGTCTGTTTCCTGTTGCAAAAGAGCTCGTCCTAAACACCTACATAAAGTAGGAACAATCCAATCCAATGGTGTTTCTTTGTTCAAACTTCAACCAAGGTTCATAGTGAAAAAAAAGAGTTCGCTTAGCAAGAGCGCAGATGATGGAGAGGATTGCTACTCCCCCTTAGTTATTCCTTGCTCTCCCTGCTGCTGGAGACTAGGTTCTAGTTGTCAATCATGATTAGTTACTTAACCGAACTCCCAAGTCACAGGTGGCTGCTCTCCTCTCCAGTCCCAGCAGCAGCAAAGGTCATTTCTAGCTGCCCAAAACAGTTTCAACAGAAGCTTCACACCCCCACTGCACCAGGCAAAAAGCAAGATCCTGCCAGCACAATACCAGCAAGGAAACGTGCAACGGAGGACTACAATTAACCCAGTATTACTCATGCAATAGCCTGATTGCATGATGATGGCAGACAGTACTACCTGCAGCTGTCAACACAATGCTGGGTGGTGGGAAATAACTTAGCAACCTCTATGGTGCCAATGGCTTTGGAGATGAAGCAACTTTGGGGGGAGGTACGAGGCTTTATCCCTGGTGGAGGAAACGCTACCGAATGGCAGATGCCATGGCAGAATGGACTGGGCTCTCCAGCCTTGGTTGGCAACCAGTCCATGAGTGGAGCCCTGAAAGGCAGATGGAGTTAAGATCTTCTTCATACCAGCAGCTCCTGCAGTCAAGCTGGCTCCAAATGTACTAGTCTCTACCTTTCCTTTGGGATTAGCCAGCTAGCCTGAGAGGAGGTCATTGATATATGGGCAACTCAAGTGCCTCCATATAAACTGCCCAGGGACACAAGAGCTGTAACTGAGTGCACATTCAGCAGGCAAATGCAAAGACAAAATGC
>NW_005843940.1:21983-23285 GCF_000455745.1 Alligator sinensis | reverse complement strand
GGCTGCATTGGTAGAAGTGCTGCCAGCAGATTGAGGGAAGTGATTCTTCCCTCTATTCACAACTGGTGAGGTCACATCTGGAGTAGTGTGTCCAGTTTTGCTCCCATCCCCCGGCTACAGAAAGGATGTGGAACAATTGGAGAGAGCCCATCAGAGGGTAATGGAAAGAGTTAGGGGGCTGGGGCACATCACTTATAGGGAGAGGCTCAGGGAACTGGTCTTATTTCATCTGGAGAAGGGCAGAGTGAGAGGAGATTTGACAGCAGCCTTCAACTCTCAGAAGAGTGATTGCAAAGAGCATGGAGCCAGACTGTTCTCAGCAGTGGCAGATGACAGAACAAGGAGCAATGGTTTCAAGTTGCAACAAGGGAATTTGAGGTCAAATATTAGGAAAAACTCTTTCATAAGAAGGGGAGTAAAGCACTGGAACAGGCTACCCAGAGATGTTGTGGACTCTGCATCCTTGGAGGTTTTTAAGACCTGGCTATACAACGACTTGGGTAGGATTTATTTAGCCCCAACTAAATGATAAGTTTTGAGCAAGGGGTTGAACTAAATGACCTCCTGAGGTCCCTCCCAACCCTAATTGTCTATGATTCTATGAAATGGCTGGGAAAGAAGCTAACTGGGCCGTGCATTCAATGCAAAAAGGCAGACGACATGCACAGTATATCTACTCTCGTGTATGCCCTGCCATTCACATCAGTGATTCAAAATTAGGCACCTGTTGCACTCCATAGTTTGGTACAGATCTTCAAAAGCTCACAGCATTCTCATTTAAGCATCAAGCAGCTCTAATTTGGGCAACTAAATAAGATGCATTTGCTTTGCAAAAAAACCCAACAAAAAGAAACACTCAGCATATATCGCTTCCTTAAAGAACAAAAGGGTCTACTGGAAGGGACGCAGATCTGACAGTCTGTTTTTTCCCATTACTTTGTTGTCAACTCATGGATTTTGGAGTGACACGCTGATACTCTTTATATAACTGGCCTTCAGACCTCACCAGACAGAAATCATTAAGCAAACACTGCATTTAGCAACCAAATCATTCTGTACCCATTTAAATACTTACTCAAGCTGTACATTGAATAAGCATCTCCTTTCTAGAAAAGCTTCACTGAATTGCATAAGCTTATAATCTAAAATGTCCCTGAAGTGAGATCTTCATTCCCTGACTTTTCCTCACTCCTTAAAAAGGATGGCATGGGCTCAGCCTAAGAGAGGTGCATGGATGTCCTCCAAGCGTCTCCCTCAAATGCTCCAGCATAAAGAAACATCAGGGGAGGAGTCTTCAGCGGG
>NW_005843940.1:10836-20625 GCF_000455745.1 Alligator sinensis | reverse complement strand
TTGATTGTGTACATTATAAGAATGAGAGGATGATTTGGTAGCTGAAGCTGTGCATTTGGGCCCACAATAGCTGGGCTCATTTCCAAATCCAGCCAGTGACCTCCTGTTTTACTAAACCAATTTATTTAGCCCCTGATCCAAATTATCTTACCAACATACCTCACCTTTGATGCACTGTTAGCCTCAAATAAGACTACTAATATGCTTAGTGTTAAACACATGCTTAAACACCTTTCTAAATTGAGGTCCTCAAGTTCTCCATGCCTCAGTTTCCCATGGTTGATGCAATAAGCCACCCTGCTGTGTGCGCGCTCTGTATGAACTAACTGCTTCCCTGCGGTGCTAAGTGAGCACCCTGAGCTGCTCTCTCTCATGGGCGTGCTCATTACCCCATGCTCAGGGCCACTCAGAAGAGGCTTAGCTGCCTCATTTCCAGCACTTGGCATGTGTGTGTGGGGGGCTTCATGCTTTCCATGCATGCTCCTCAAAAACTAACAGCATGGAAATAAATCAGGCATATCCTGTGCCTGTCGTGGCCCCAGTCATGAAAGCTCAAATGCACATGATTTCACTGGTGCTACTTATCCCATTGATCCCGATACTACTCACAACCAAGCACATGCATAATTCATTGGAGGATCTGTACAAGAAAAGATCCGTGTCTAAAACTCTTAGATGTTAAGGCTACACCTCCAAGATAATAGAGACCAAAGATTTTTTACACAATCATTTTGGCCTCAGCCCCATGACTTACAGTTGAAATACAGGGCCAAAGGTCTGCTTCTTTCCAAGACCTGAAGAAGGGTGATTTGTGCCCAAAAGGTTGCCACATCTCTCTGCCAGCTACACAGATGGATTAATAAAAGATACCACAATTCAGACATTTCCTGGACTGTAATAGCTACAGTAAGACTCCAGCCCTATTAATTGTACTACAGAATTTATTTCCCCAAGGTGCGCAGTCTTGATTTGAAAACAGCAACTGGTGAAGAACACACTGCACCTCCAGGTGAATGGCAACCTAGCCCCTTCAATAAGAAAAACATTATTTCTCATCTTGAACCTATATTTTTTTTGCACAATAAAAAGAAATCTGTTTTCAGGAAACCCACAAAGACACTTATGGAACACAGTCAAATCACCTCTTAAGGTTTTCTCCTTCAAACTAAACAGACTGAACTTCTTCTGTCAGTCATTATTTTGGAAGATTTTCCAGATCTCAAATTACATCTCTCAGCTGGCTTAGTGGGTGGTTCCCTTCTCTCACTAGACGGCTTAAACCCTTTGTATTAAGCATACTTGAAATAGTTATTATTATAGTTTGCCTATTATACTTCTTTCAGTGCTTATGCTCATTAGGACAACAATTTATGCAAAAGCAAGTAAAAACGTATGGTCAGTTTATACAAGTATCCAACATCAATCAAAACCTAACCCCATGGGAATCTGAATACCTAAAGTTGTGTTCCAAGACTTCCCTTGGAAGCCTGGAACAAAGGAGGGACTATGGTGAGCAAAGAAATTTTTGCCCTAAAACAAGCTAGGCTGCATATTTAGAAAATGTACCAGGCATGAGACCTCTGTTCAGACACCGGGGGTCGTGCACTCAGGAAATGTATGTTATTTCAAGACAGTAGTTGCGACTCAGGAAATGCCTGGTACTGTGCCTCTTGCTGCCGCAAAATGTTAACTACTGCTTAGCTTCCGCAAAGGGGTTTTGAAATCAGCTAGACCAAAAGGTCAGCAAAAGGGTTTTGGGAACCATAACCAGACACCCTGAAAATAGCTTATTGCTGGGGGATTTTGCTAACACAGCATTATAATTCTGTTGCTTGTGGAACAGTACCAAGTAAAGCACGCATGCGTCAAGTTTTTCCCGCCTTTCCACCCTTATATAGAAGTACAATGTATCACTGTCACTTTACCTTTTTGAAAAAGTATAAAAGGGTCCTGTGTTTTTTGGTCAGGGCCATTTTTCCTCTTTGTTGGCTATGGTCATTTGCTAGTGAATAAACTGCAGTATACACCTTTTACCCGTGTTATCTGAATTCTATGCAGCTAGACAACGAACACTGGGGAGTTTTCTCCCACGTCAATTTGGCTACCCAGATGCGACCCGTCTAGCTTAGAGCCTTTGGAGACCTCCACCCCCTGACACCCCAGCGCGCACCAGGTGAGTTCACCTCTTGGGTTAGTCTTGGGAGGTGGCCGTCGGGACCCTCGGGACCAATAAGGCGGGATCCTTAAATCGGGTAATGGGACGGTGCCGGTGAGTACCTCAGGTCTGTATGGTTTTGGTTTCTAGTTTAATTTCTGGTTCCTGGTTGCTCCAGGGTTTTTAGTTTCTGGTTGGTCCTTTAAAGGACTTTGGTCTGGTCTGTTTGATTGTGGGTTCGAGTCCCACCTTCATTCCTCTAGAGGACTTTGAGAGCAGTCTTCAAGGGTATCTGTCTGCTACTTTAAAAGCTGTTAGGGCAGCAGCCTAGCCAAAAGGCGAAAGACACGGATATAAGGTAGAAATGCTGTTATAACGGCCAATAACCAGGGTCTCAGACTCAAGACGCCCCTCCTCACAGAGAAAGCCAGTGGGGTCTGAGAACACCGGTTGTTGTACGTATACGAAACAGCTTCTAGGCAGGTAGGACTTAGGTACCAGACTGCTGGTACTTAAATATCATCATGGATTCTGGACAAGGAAAGGTTTTTTCCCGATTCACCCGTTGATTATATGATTAGGAATTGGAAACATCTGGAGGGACGGGCAGGACTGTCCAAGTCTCGTATGGCAGAACTCTGTTTGACTAACTGGACATCTTATACGTCTCAGTTAGATTTGGGAAGACACTGGCCAGAAAATGGATCATTTGACCCAAATCGTTTAGCTGCCTTGCTAATAATCTTGGAGGACCTCCACCCCGGTCAAATGGACTATTGGTATTTGTGGGACAATATTGCCAGTAAGCGGTCTAAGTTCTCATCAGTCACCCCAATCCCTGTACCTCCCCCAAATTTGTTAGCTCCCCTTCGATGTCCAGAACCTTCTGCACCACCCTCCTATTCGGAGGATGATTATAGACCATTGCCTAGGCCCCATCCCCCACAGTTTCAGGATGCCAAACAAGAACCACCTGATGAGGGACCGGGGGATCCTGGAGCGGCACCACCTCAGCTGCCTCGGGTCAGAAGATCCCTCTCTGGTTTCCAGTACCACTCCCATAGCAAGTCGCCTCCGACAGCAGGTACATGCCCCTAATCTTCTGGCTCCCCTAAGAGAATACCCTGTGCCTGGCGAGAATGGAGAAGTTATCATTCACTGGACACACACTCCGTTCTCCACCACTGATCTCTTAAATTGGCAAGGAAACACTCCTAGGCTCAGCGATGATCCTGAAATAGTCCTCAGACGTTTTAAAACCATTTTCATGACTCATAACCCCTCCTGGTCAGACATTATGCAGCTTCTTGAGAGTCTTTTAACTTCAGAAGAGAAGACTCAAGTATTACGCCACACTGACCAATATCTGGCCAGTCAGCATTTTGCAGACCACCCTATGCCCCAAGGCATACCCAGGCAAGATCCAAATTGGGATTATAACAAGGAGGAGGGAAAGAATTCAATATGAGTACTGAAAGACAGCATTTTGGAAGGATTGAGAAAGGCAGGAGATAAGACTATGAACTGGTCTAAAGTGACAGCTACTGTTCAGGGTCCAGAAGAACACCCTTCAGATTATTTTGAAAGGCTCTGTAAGGCTATGCGCCAATTTGGAAACATGGACCCTGAGATACCTGACACTCTGCCGGTATTAAGACTTGTATTTATGAGTCAGGCTAGCGAAGACATCAGGAAAAAGCTCCAACATGACTGGCAGAAATATTAGCCCTTGCTACTAAAACTTTTAATGGAAGGGAAGAGAAGAGGAAGAAGGAAAAACAAAAAGAAGAGCAGACCAACATTCGTATGTTAGCAGCAGTAATTCAGCCACAGAATTCCTATAGAACCAGCTTACCCCATGGCCCGAGACCCTTTGTGCCTAGTCCTCCAGGCTGTGCCCAACAACTTTATGACCCTAATGTGTGTCATTATTGCAAGCAAGAAGGGCACTGGAAAAGGGAGTGTAAATTAAGACCAAAAAGACTTCCAAGCAATAACCCCGAGGACCAGAGAGTGAAAAACCCTCCGTTCACCCATGTCACCCAGAATTTCACCCAAGACCGATTTGAAGATTGACGTGATGAGGGAGATTCTACATGTCACCTTTTACAACTTTCCTCTGTTCAGTCTAAGGAAGTCACTCTAAGTTGCAGTACTCAGGATCCCTTGATACCCATAGAAATAGGGGGACATGTTTATGAGTGTCTGCTAGACACCGGAGCAACTTTTTCCAGCATCTCTAAAGGACACCTTTCCCCGAGCAGAAAACAAGTCACAGTCATGAGAATTGAGGGCAGACCTTTTAGTTGTCCCTTTTCTCAAGCTGTTGATATCAAGATTGGCCCCCTTTCAGCAGAACACACTTTCCTTTTAGCAAATGGCCCTGTCAACCTCCTAGGAAGAGACCTTCTTTGCAAATTGCGTGCCACCATACAGTGTTCACCTGACGGAATCATTTTAACATTCCAGTCCTCTCAGATCCCTGCATTGGCTGCGGTCCTCATGCCCGCCCAGGATCCAAGCTTAGAGTCTCTTCCTTCCCTGCTAAAGGACAGAGTGCCCTCTCACCTCCAGCTCGGTGGGACTCCTAAAATAGGCAGACCCTGTCAAAATTCTAATTTGTACCAATGTTGAACCACCTCGAGTACCTCAATACCACTTGAAAGAAGAGGCAATTGAGGGACTCAAACCTTTAATTGAAGACTTTTCTAAGCAAGGAATTTTGATTCCTTGTCAGTCTCCCTGTAACACTCCTATACTTCCAGTGAAGAAACCCAAGCCTGGTCCAGACGGGAACCCTATATATCATTTTGTCCAAGATCTCAGGCAAATTAATAAGTATGTCATTCCTCGACACCCCGTTGTTCCTAACCCCAATACTATTTTGACTGCAATACCCCCTGACACTACTCTTTACACAGTAGTAGATCTCTGTTCAGCCTTTTTCAGCATCCCCATCCACCCTGAATCCCAATATCTTTTTGCCTTCACTTGGGGTTCCTCTCAGTTAACATGGACACGGTTACCCCAAGGATAGGTAGAATCTCCCAGCATTTTTTCTCAAATTCTTCACAAAGATTTGCAAGATGTTACCTTTCCTAATTCCTCATCCCTTCTAATATATGTGGATGATTTACTCTTGTGCTCTACCTCACCTGAGGCTTCCACCCAGGACACCATCATCTTACTCACTGCACTAGCTGCCAAAGGCCACAAGGTGTCACCAAGCAAGCTTCAGTTCTGTAAATCCACTGTCAGGTACTTGGGACATATTCTAGAGCAGGGACAACGGCGTCTTAGTAATGACAGAATCCAAGCCATTCTTAGTATTCCTCGACCTATAACAAAGCGCCAGGTTAGGGGTCTGCTGGGAATGGTGGGGTTCTGTCGCTCTTGGATTCCAGCCTTCGGAGAACTAACCAAGCCACTTGTACAGCTCACCACCAAAGATGCAGAAGAACCAGTCTTCTGGGATCATGAAGCTGCTCATAGTTTTAACAATATAAAAACTGCTTTGACTTCTGCCCCAGTCCTGGGACTACCAGACTATCGAAAGCCTTTCACGCTTTTTGTTCATGAGCGACTAGGAGTAGCCTCGGGGGTACTTACCCAACCCCTGGGCACCACCCAACGACCAGTAGCTTATTTCTCAGTGCAACTAGATCCAGTAGCAAAGTTCGTGCAGTGGCAGCGGCTGCAACCATAGTCGAGAAAGCCCAGGAATTAGTCCTCGGATACCCCCTTATACTAAAAGCTCCACACGCAGTGGCCCTTCTCCTCCTCCAGAAAAATACCCAACATTTTTCTCATCAGAGAATGAATAAATATGAGACCACATTTTTAATGGCCACAAACCTGGTCATAGAAAGATGCAATACCCTGAATCCAGCTACTCTATTACCTCTACCTAGTGACGGTGAACCAGACTCCCATGATTGCCTCCAAGTGGCAGCATTCTCAGACAAACTGAGGGCAGATCTTAGCGACATACCCTTAGACAATCCTGACTTGATTTTTTATGTGGATGGCTCTTCAAAAATAGTCAACGGAGTTAGAAAAACAGGTTATGCAGTGGTAACTCCATTTGAAGTATTTGAAGCTGAGCCACTGCCTGGGCAGTTGAGCGCGCAGGCAGCTGAACTTGCTGCCCTTACACGAGCTTGTCAATTAGCAACGGGCTACACTGTAAATATTTGGACTGATTCTAAGTATGCCTTTGGAATCTGTCATGCCACTGGACAATTGTGGAAACAAAGAGGATTTCTGACAGCCTCTGGAACTAAAATCTCAAATGCCAAACTAGTCCATGATCTCCTACAGGCTATAATGGCACCAAAGGCTATAGCAGTAATGCATTGTCCAGCACACACCAAAAAGGGAGATCAAGTTTCAAAAGGCAATGCCCTGGCTGATGCAGCAGCCCAGGCAGCAGCCCTACAGGCACTCTCTGCTTTAGCATTCCAAACTCAAGTTCCTCAGTCAAAGGCATACTTGGGAATATTACTAGAGCCAAAAATGTATGAGTCTGCTCCATCCTCAGAACAACAAAAATGGAAAGCGGCTGGAGCCACCTTTGAAAAGGACGGAATATGGCAATTACCAGATGAAAGGGTAGTGCTACCTAAAGTAGCCCTTAGACCCTATCTACAGCAACTTCACCTAAACGAACATTTAGGTTGTGAAAAACTTGCTGCAGTCACTAACAGGCTATTCTATGCACCTGGAGTCTACCAGGAAGCAAAAAGACTTTTAGCACATTGCAGTGTATGTCAGAAGTTTAATATCAGAGGGGAAAAATCAGGACCCCCCCGGAGCCCGCCCCTGGACCTATACTCCTTTTGAATAACTACAAATTGATTTTGCTGACATGCCTAAAGACAATGGGTACAAAAATCTCCTAGTAATTGTTGA
This sequence comes from Alligator sinensis, assembly GCF_000455745.1. NCBI lineage: Eukaryota > Metazoa > Chordata > Crocodylia > Alligatoridae > Alligator > Alligator sinensis. The sequence continues at coordinate 13,559 of NW_005843940.1, read as the reverse complement.
TCAACTCACGGGGTGGGTAGAAACCTTCCCCACCAGAAGAGCTACAGCACAGCAAGTAGTAAAAGTGCTCCTTAATGAAATTATACCCAGGTTCAGTCCACCACGCATCATTGAAAGCGATCAAGGGTCACACTTTACTGCTGACATAAACAAAACTCTGACCGACTGCTTAGGCATAGAATGGAAATTCCATACCCCTTGGCACCCAGAAAGCACAGGACAAGTAGAAAGAATGAATGAAACCCTAAAACAGAGAATTGGAAAGCTATGTACTGAGAGTGGATCAAGGCTCTCCCACTAGCTCTTATGTCCATCAGAACTACCCCCAGAGGAAGACTAAAGCTCAGCCCTTACGAGCTGCTGTTTGGACACCCTGTTCCCCAACATTCCCCTTTATTACCGGCTCACACTTCCTCTCTTCTAGGCAATGAAGAACACACTTCTTACTCACACTTCCTCTCTTCTAGGCAATGAAGAACTCACTTCTTATGTTTTATCTCTACAGTCTCGGTTAAAATCTCTCCATAGGTATGCTGCTTTGAGCCAACCCTTACCCGCTGATGTTTCAGCACATCGCATCCAACCTGGAGACTGGGTGTATGTAAAAACTTGGAAACGGTCTCCCCTTGAACCAAGGTGGCAAGGGCCGTATCAAGTCCTCCTCACCTCACACACTGCCATCAAGATAGCGAAGAAGGACAACTGGATTCATTACACCCGCACAAAGAAGAAGAAAGAAGATTCACGAGAGCCTAGGGTCGGCTCCAACGCAAGCTTCCCTGACCAGGAAAAGGGGAAGCCAGAAGAAGACGACGACGGACTTCGCGGGAGCACCGCTTGTCTACCTGACCGCGACAAGGGTAGACCAGAAACAGACGGAAATACCTCCTGGACCTGCAGTCGACTAGACAACCTAAGACTCAGACTAACCAAAGATAACTGATGAACTGTTACAATATGATAGTTATGATTGTGCTATTCCTAACTTTTTTTCTTTTCCAGGGGCGTGAGTTCTGACACCAGCTGCTGCAAATGCCAGGACCCCAGGTCCTGGGAGGTGGGTGCCTCAGTCACTCTCTCTCAAATTGATGGAATTGTTAACTCCGCCCACTGGTATCCCCCTTCAAGTTGCTGTAATGTACCAGAAGTCACAGTAAATAGCTCTGGATTAGAATTCTGTGTAACACCTGGACACCCAATCCACCAACAATTTGTAACACACCCATCAGACCAACCCGATCATACTGGCCCCGTCTCTACTACCAATATCTGCCTCCAATATGTTGAAAAGGCCACCAAGGCAGACAATCAAAGTGACTGCTGGGCATGTAGTCATTTCCCTCTTCATGCTCAAGGAGGGATTCCTATGATTCCTACCCTTTTGGGACTAGTAGAATCACTCCTGAATCCATCCAGTGACCCCAGTCTCCCTGACAAAACCTGGGAGCCGAACAAACGAGAGTACTACTTAATTGTGCCAGTAGTTGGAGAATGGTGCTTCCATGTAAACAGTTCGGGAAATTCCTGTCTAAATTTAGGTACTAGCACATGTCGTCATTATTATACTAGTTCTACTGGAGGAGATTGGCATAATAATCACACCCAAAATCCTACTTTCTGCAGCTCTTACAATGATTTTTAGAGCAAAAAAGACTTAAACAATGGCATTAATCCTGAATGCAAACCCATCCCCAATTTAAAGAACACCCTGTGGTATTGTGCATACCATGATACCTCCAGAGGACAGTGCTTTTTCAATGGGACTGCAAATCCTTCCTTTAAGTCGAAAGGTGAACGAGGAGTGCTAGGACTAGGAAATGGTGGTCATATACCTCCCAAGTATTCGGGTCTCACCACTTTAGAAGGGCAATATTGGGTCTGTGGCTCTTATGCCTACTATAAAATCCCCACCAAAGGTGAAGGTATCTGCTATCTGGCACTGCTAAGACCCTCTACGTCCTTCGCCACGCACCTTCCACGGCGCAGGTTGCGAAACAAGAGGGATCTGTCAGAAAGCCATGATACAGTAAACCAGACGGCTCAACTTACCAAGGGAATATTACTTGGGTGTTCCTTTTCAGGTATGCTCCCAGGAATAGGCACTGCGTGTCTTGGAAGATACGTATTGCGCCTCCAGGCTGTAATAGAACTCATGGCTCGCGAATACAGCGTAGGCCATAAGGAGGTTTCAAAAGCTGTCACAGCTTTAGCTGACACTCAAGAAGAACTCCGACAAATGGTGGAAGATACGTATTGCGCCTCCAGGCTGTAATAGAACTCATGGCTCGCGAATACAGCGTAGGCCATAAGGAGGTTTCAAAAGCTGTCGCAGCTTTAGCTTATCCAATACAGACCAACAGCTGTGAGCCCATGGTGACTGTGCAATTTATATAATCTTACCGAGCGTTTTATCCCTAGGCTGCTAATTTTAGTGTGAATCAGAAAATCAAAAATGGCCTAAAATTACTGGGTGGAAAGATCAGATGATTTAAATTGTCACAGCAGCATTGACTTCAGTTTCCACAAGCTAAGGGATTGACTCATGTGAAGCATCTTTGTCAAAGTTAGAGACTTCTTCCAGGTTCAGAATAACAGCCATATAACTAAGTCCAGTCAACATAGCTGAATGCATCCTTGATGCCAGGCTCAGCAGAACATCAGTCAGAGAAGTAGGATTGGAAAGGATTTCAAGAGGTTTCCTAGTCCAACCCTTTGCCTGAGCC
>NW_005843940.1:7604-9757 GCF_000455745.1 Alligator sinensis | reverse complement strand
ATTAATGCAATGGGGCGGGTACAGAAGAAATCTATAAATACTGTGCTATGAATGTGAAAATGTTGTGGCTGTGCCACAGATGCTGGCTGCTATCAAATGCTTCTTCATTAGGCTGTTTTAAAAAAAAGAAGTTTCTTGATTTGTGTTAATTTGAAACTCAATTTTATTTAAATCACTTTCCTTTGCCCTCCACTCCTCAGATAATAGCTCATTAATTTCTTCCTGGGAATCACAGTTAGAAAAAATAAAATTGGGAACTGACGCAATAAATTCCTAGATAAGTAACTTGAAAAAAAAAATATAAAAATCAAGAAAATCCTGGCTAGCAATAATGTAACCATATTAAACTTATGGTGTCTGTTTAAAAATACATTCTCTTCACCATTACTCTAAATGTTGCTTCAGGAGGTTTTTTTATAGACTGTATTTTTTTTTTCTTTTACTGTAAGCAAGCAGTTAAGCTAGTATTTTGATATGTTCAGCACACTAGGTTATGTTTTATAGATTCTTCTGATAAAAGCTTATTGTAGCTTCAAATGCTATCTTGCAACTTGAAAGCTATCCACTGCTAAAGTTTCCTTTCCATTATACTTAGAATTAGCTGCCAGCAAAATCGGTCATGGCATCTCACGCAGGATGGGCTGGGAGAATGGCGTAAGGAGGAGAGTTCCAACGACCCTAATCCTGCAATCCAATCCCTGAAGCTTTACAAGCCAGCAGTTTTCAAAATGGGACCAAAATCAGAACCAGAGGAGAGGTAAGTGGCTTTCTGCAAGTCCTATGAATGTCCAGATGCTTAGAAGATTTGAATTTTGCTACTTAATGAATTCCCTAGTTTCCACACATCACTGTATAAGTTAAAGTGAACCTGGCTCATATTCCAGTGTACAAAATAGATTAAGCAAAGGCTCAAGGAGCTTGTCATTCTGGTCAGCTAGGCACTTGCATTTCAAGTTCCCATGCTCATCCTAACCCTACCCAGGCTTCTACCACACCTGAGCTCGAGAGAGTTGTACTTTCTGTCTTCACTGAACACTCTTATTAATTTAATACAGGAGGAGTAAGTCTCCCCCAACAACGTCAAGGAGCAGGAAAGCCATAACCTCATCAGCAACCATAAACTAGTTCTGTATCCATTAGTTAGATGGTTCCTTATTGCCCCCGCTCCAGAGCAGGAACTAAGGAACCGAGAAACTGACTTTTCAAAGTCTCATGAGAAAGCCTGTAGCACGGTAGGGAATTGAAATGAAATCTCACAGATGGCTAGAAAATGACATTTAGAGGTTTGCTTTTAGGAACTGGCTTGTAGGTAAAGTATATAATGGCCCAGGGCAATGGCAAGGGTTTCACAGATTCACAGGTTAACTGATTTGTAAAAGCCTGTTTGTGACAGAAGTTTCCTGCTAGACTCACTGTGTCTAACAGAGGCAAGCAGCAAGCAGACACATAGGCTGGGAAACTGAAGACATGTACCACAGTGTTCCATAACAGAGATTAGGGACTCTTCTGCATTGGCCAGGTCACAATGCCCAACTGCAGAGCCCTTATGATTTCTGGCTTTGGGGAACAGATAAAATTAAGCGGAGACCAGTAAAGCCCAAATTTGAATGTGTGCATGGGATGGGCTTATGAAACAAAGGAATACACTGGCAGGAAAGAATGTGGGCAGTATGATGACCACAAGGAAACCAAATCAATGATGCCCAGAGATGAAGAGTCATCGGATGGGAAAAAAAATACAAAAGGAGGGATTTCAGAGCAGCAAAGGGTCCCCTAGAAGGGAAGCTTGATACCACCATGGACAGAGGGCATACCCCCAGCCTCTCTCTCACACCACGCTAGGGGATGGGTGGACCTCGGCCTACGACCTCCAGGCTGCTGACATATGACACTCAAGAAAGAACCTCAGGGTGAAGTTAATGTACTGGCCAGATGTACCTTCCCTCTGAGAACTCTGGGACTGGTACATAGCGAATTCTTTGCACTATTCTTAACTGCTATCACTGTGTATCAATAAAATGTGCCTATTATTGAATGGAGAGGTTGTGGTTGGTTTGAGGGTTTGGGTCCATTCGGAACAAGGGATCTTGGCCATAAATTATGTGCCAATACTCCCCAGCAACATGCTTTAATCACAAAACTACCCTACCTCT
>NW_005843940.1:4484-5844 GCF_000455745.1 Alligator sinensis | reverse complement strand
AAAAATACTCAGGTGCACAGTAAAGTGGAACAAACAATAAATGTTTTCAGCTCTTAGCGGAGAGGGTGACTGGTTTCTCATAACGTTTCTATAAGATTTCAAATTCGGCTAGTCAGATTCTTCGTCTGCAGACCTGCTCTGGGCTTGGATAGAGCTGTGGCAGCAATGGACTTCACCGATTGCTTTTGTGGGGGCAGGGAAAAAAGAAAAATCTGAAATGACTTCTTGGCAAGTCGGGCTGAGCACAGTGGGTCAGATAGAATAAGGCAGCAGTCCTTTCTTCTGGGCCTGCATCAAAGCACAGTGGAAGTGGGGACATCTTGTCAGGCAGTCTACGTGATGGGGATATATGACACATGAGTTCTTCTCCTGGCTCTACCTCTGGGATCTTGGATAACCTTGGGCAGATTACTGCAGCTCACTGCGCCTCACTACTTTTCCTTAAGCACTTTGTCTGTCCTGTGTATTTAGGGCATGAACTGTATCTCATTATAAGATTGTACAAAATCTATGAAAATGGGCCCATGGTCTTGGTGGACACCCATAGGTGCAATCCCATCAATCATGAAAAATCATGAGCCAGAAGGATGAGATTAGCTTCAAAAAAATCTTTTTGGGGGAGGGGAAGAGGGGATGAGGAGGAGACAATTTTTTGTATTATTATTTGATTTTTGTTTTGAGAGCATTTAGGAACCCATTTCAAACTTTTGACTGCAGCCCTGAGGGCTGCAAAGTGACAGCTTAAAGCAAGGACTTTCAGGTCATTTCCTTTTTCGGGGAGCTGTAGCCTTAAAAAAAGAAATCAAATCAACCAGCATAAGATTTTGCAATAAAATTGTGGGAGACTTGGCAAGTCTGCTATTATAAGACACGTGACACTTAGAAGTGTAAACTAGAGCTGGCAGATTTTTCACTCTTTTAATTTTAATTGATATGTCAATCCTGGAGCCTTCCAGCACAAGCCTTCCCTTAATAAGAAAACAGCCCGTTATGTTTAACCAGAAACCCAATAAATGAACCAGGTAAGGGGCAGTTTTAAGTCGTGTATTACATAAGAGAATATTTCATACAACCCATGGCCAGACAAGCTTTAGAGGGACTCCCCAGGGCTCCAAGTTAAGTCGAGCCCTGCTGGATCAGACTTGAGAGCATTGCTTGTCCATCTCGCTTTGCACTGGCTAGATTTGCTATTTCAGTCAATGAGAACATCTGGTGTCTTTGGTCTGGGCATTTTCCTTGGTAGAAATGTTTATTTTCATGACAACTTCTGCTTTCCACAATCTCATCCTTACACATTTGGGGGCATTTCCAATCAAAACAGTTCAGGCTAAAAATACTTCTGGAAGTGCCAGTGGGGTGG
>NW_005843940.1:4009-4364 GCF_000455745.1 Alligator sinensis | reverse complement strand
ACAAAGACTATGTATGTATTGTTTATAATTTTATAAATGCTTTTATTTCATACCTTTGAAACTAAAATCAATTTCCTCAATGATAATCCCTTTCCCCACATGGAACACTTGCTCTTCTTCATTACCAGCTGTTTATTTGTGTATTTTGGCTGCCTACATTGATTTTTTTTTGAAAGAATAAAAACCACACCAAAGTGCTTGCTTTGGGGAAATAGAAAGAAATCTCACATAGGCCCTGGAAACAAATAAGAGTTTACATTTGTGGGAATGAGGTAGGAGTTTTGCAATGATTCTAAATGGTAAGGATTACTTAAATGTCAAGGATGATTTGAAATGTGTACACCATTAGAACAGT
>NW_005843940.1:3373-3852 GCF_000455745.1 Alligator sinensis | reverse complement strand
TGAGAGAAAGATGTTCTCATGGGTAAGGCAATGCATAAGGATTTGAGATTCAGACTGAGGTGCTGTTTCAGCCTTTGCTACAGAGTACCCAGATGACCTTGGACATGTGGCTTAATCTCAATGCCTTAATTTCCCTCTTGCAAAATGGAAATAATTAATAATCTTCTCTTGCACCTGCTTTATTCTTTTTGGGGCCCTGATCCTACAACTACTTGTGAATGGGCCCAAAAAGTAAGTATGCCCCTAAGTATTTGAAACTTCTGGGGCAAAGAGCACATACACAGTCCAAAAGGTAAGGAACTAAATGGTATTAGAAGACTTCTTCAGTAGGCCACACCCATCTTCTATACCAGGCCTTAGTCCTACAAGAACCAGGCAGGTGCTTAACTTTAAGCCCATGAACAGTTTAGTAAGCATGTGCACTAAGACCCTCAGACAGGACACATGCATGCCACTACTCACAATTCATTTGTTTCTAA
>NW_005843940.1:511-3296 GCF_000455745.1 Alligator sinensis | reverse complement strand
GGGGTGTTCCCCTGAGGCCAATCTCATTCACCACGGTCCCGCAGACACTTCCAGAAGCAATGGAGCCACTTTTGCTGCCAGCCCTGCTCCCTGGCTGGTGCTCACAGGGGGTGCACAAGCTCTCCCACCTGCCCCCCCCCACCTGTTGCCTAAACAAGGACCATGGCCCGACACCCTGCATCAGCGTTCTCAGGGGGTACAGTGGATTGTACATTCTTTTCTCATGACAAACCTAATATTATTTGACCTGGTTACTTCTAAAAGTAATAGACTAAATAAATCTCATTTTTGTCATGTCAGCAATTCCCGGCAGGGTGTTAATAGCCTTGGACACTCTCGATTGGTGCACCAGGTAGAATAAAACACAACAGCATGAGAAACCATCCACTCACAAGGAGATGACTATTTCACTTTAAATCCAAAAGCAAGGAAATCTGATCAAAACAAAGTGCTTGCTCTGAATGCCAAGGAAACCATGAAATATGTAGATGCAATAGGTTAGTGATGGAAGAACAGGTATGGATTGATTCCTAGGATGCATGATATACCTGCAATTAAACTAAGCTATAGCCTAACTTTGTAGGAACAGCACTGGTACCTTTGGCAGGTTATACAGAACGTATAGCATCTGTTCTTGGAGAAGTGCATTCAAAGCATCTCATTGCTACATAGGAGCTGAAAGGTCCCCCTCAACAGGTCCTTGCAGGCCACTGTTCCAATGAAAGCCACTGTCAGCACATTGGAAGTGATTTGTACTGGTGTATGGAGGAAGCCAACACATCCTCCAAGTCAGCTGTCTACCTAAGGGAAACATTGGATAAATTGGCCATTATGGGGAATGGAAAATAATGAGTTTTTAATAGCATGATCCTGAAGCAATTGCACAGGTTGGGTTTTAGGAACATAGGACTGGAAATGACCTGCTGGATCACTGGTCTGTATGCCCTACTATCACAAGCAACCCCATCACGTAATCCTGTTAATTAAATGACCAAGCTCCATCTTTAAATCATTACTTTTTTTGCCCTCATGTAACCTGACTTGGCAAGAATCATAGACTCCTAGGAAATGAGGGTTGGAAGGGACCTCAGGAGGTCACATCTAGTCCAACCTCCGGCTCAAAGCAGGACCAGCCCCAACTACATCATCCCAGCCAGGGCTTTGTCTAGCTGGGTTTCAAAAACCTGCCAGGATGGAGATCCCACCACCTCTCTGAATGACCTGTTCCAGTGTTTTACTACCCTCCTAGTGAGACAATTCTTCCCAATATCCAACCTAAACTTCCCTTGCTGCAACTGGATCCCATTGCTCCTTGTTCCGTCATCTGCCACCACTGAGAACAGTCCAGCTCCATCCCATTTTGAACCTCCCTTCAGGTAGTTGAAGGCTGCTATTAAGCCCCCCTCAGTCTTCTCTTCTCCAGACTAAATAAACCCAGTTCCCTCAGCTTCTCCTCACAAGTCATGTCCCCCAGCCCCTGAACCGTTTTTGTTGCCCAAGTTGCCCACATTGTTTCTATAGTGGAGAGCCCAAAACTGAACACGCTACTCCAGATGTGGCCTCACCAGTGCTGAATAGAGAGGAATAATCACTTCCCTTGACCTACTGGCAATGGTCCTACCAATGCAGCCCACTATGCCCCCTTGACCTACTGGCAATGGTCCTACCGACGCAGCCCACTATGCCATTCCCTTTCTTAGCAACAAGAGTGCACTGCTGGCTCATATTCAGCTTATTGTCCACTGTAACCCCAGGTCTTTTTCTGCAGACCTGCAGCCCCCAGTACTGGTGCATGGGATTATTCCATCCTAAATGCAGGACTTTGCACTTGTCCTTGTTGAACCTCATGAGATTTCTTTTGGTCCAACCCTCCAATTTGTCTAGGTGCCTAAGACAGCCATTAAATGCCCTATGTCACCTTGGGACAGTCAATTTGTCTGCCCCAGATCCCTATCTGCAAAAAGGAGATGACCATACTTCCATTATGCCATTCTTTATTCTCTTCAGATTATTACTCACCATCAGTGGACACAGAATGAAGTGTTCCCCCATCTCAGCTGGAGTTTGAGTACTATTGTAAAATGAATACCTAGAGCGAATGTGCTTTGGGGCACAATCTGACTTTGGACAGCATTTAACACACAGGATCCTACATACTTACTGCAGTGCAAATAAATAAATAGGAGAAAAATTTCCCTCAGGTACATTATTTCATAATTGCCCACATCAGTATTTCTTGCAGGTTTCTCTTCTGCTGCCACGATGTGAGACTAGAGACCCTGCTGGTCTAAGCATGGCAAATTCTGGCCAGGTACAGTCTGAGGGTGCCTGCAGATGTACACAGAACAATTGACTCAATTAAGTCTGCTAAAGCATGTTAATTAGTTTCTTACAGTTTAATTAAAGCACCCCCAGCACCATTTTGAAGCACCAGGGTGCTGATACGCGAGACGTTTTGGGTGCTTTCATTGGAGCAGCTCTCAAAGCCGTTTTAATTAAAAACTCCTCCCTTCCACCCCCAGACCACATGTAAAAACACTCTAAGTGATAAGAAACCAGTCTAAAACCCAGAAGAGAAGTTCACTGCACATAGACTGGTTTAAAAATGGTGGAGCCTGCTCTAAGATAGACCTGGATCGATGTGCTCTCAAACTTAATCAATTTAGGTTAGACCAGTGAATCTAACTTCTGTACCAGATCCCCTATCAATTCAAGTTAGGTCTCAATCCTCCAGCATCCTAAGCTCCTTTGTGACCCCCCCCCCCCCCCCGGGGGGCTGGCTAAC
>NW_005843940.1:0-491 GCF_000455745.1 Alligator sinensis | reverse complement strand
CCCCCCTCTCACCTCCTTCCAGAGCCCTGCCTCTGGTCCGCTCTCAGCTGCAGGCAGGCAGCAGAAGTGGGGAAGGGAGGCATCTATTTTTCTGTGCACGAGCCCCAGCACCTTGGCACCAGCATCCCTGAGCTGTGCCTCTGCACTGCATGAAGCACCCCGTGATGTACACACAGACCTGACATGAACCCCTGGGCTCAGGTGCAGCCCCATGGAGCCTGACTGGCCTGCGGGACATGGACAAGCACGCCTCCTCCTACTGCCCACCTGCAGCTGACAGATGACATGGCATCAGAAGGCTTGCTGACGCATGCCCAGAAGCCAGGTTGGGCTGCTTGGGGCTGTGCCTGAGCACAGGGCTTTTCCTGGCCTCTGTATCAGGTCTGTGTGTACATCGTGGGGTGCAGAGGCATGGTCCAGGGATGGAGGTGCTCAGGAAAAGAGATGCCTCCCTTGCCCACAGCTGACAGATGCCTATGGCTGGAAGATGA
>NW_005843939.1:6515-28106 GCF_000455745.1 Alligator sinensis | reverse complement strand
AGGGAGGAGTCTCCCATTTCCAGAAAGTCAGTGAGATCCTCCCACTGAAAGCTGGTCAGTGGGAAACTAACTATGAGGATCTTGTAGCGAGTACTTTCCACAACCAGACAAGGGTGCAACCCTCCACTACACAGTGCCATTTTAATTGTATTACCTTGTTTAGGGTATTTCCCCTGCCAGGTAAGAGTTTTCACCTGACTGTTACTGCAGTCCAAGCCTAGCCTGAAACCCCAAAACTTGCTGTAGATATGGACCTAAACAAGATTCCCCAATCTGAATTTTGAAATCAATCTAAACTTTGTATCCATATAATATGCAGAGTAAAACACAAAGTTCTGGACAAATCCTGGCTTGTGAATTTATATCCAAATCTACATTTTCCTAGTATTCAGTGTCTTTTGCTTTGGAACATTACAAAGAGAGGTTCCAGCTCTGTACTCCTATATAAATCCAGATCTACAGTTTGATTCTTACAGCTGGCCCCATCTCCATTCAAAAGGCCTCATCAATTTATATTTCTGGTATATACTAGGGAATTGAAGTTTGCTGTAATTGTAAATGACATTGGGTATCATTTTGAAAGGGGCTTCAAAATGACTCCTATTTTCTTTTTTATCTGCAATTTTGCACCTACAAACAGTTGTAAGCATGAAACTAGCAACTTTAATTATGGGTGCAAAAGAATTTAAGTGCCTGCTAATATGATTTACAGACACAACATGGCAATTACATGTTTGTCTTCTATGATTTTAGACTATGCAATTTCTAGCTGAGTAAAAAATCTATAAGCATAAAATCAGAGGTCATTTTAAACATGTGATCCTATGGTTTTTCATAATCCCATTCAAATGAGATGATGGTGAGATTAATTTGATGGAGCTTTATTTTATGAGTTAAAATGACTTGCAATAAGCAACAATGCCCTAAAGTTTCACACAGCAGAGCTGTCATCCATTTGCTTTGCAGATTGTGTCAATCTTTTTATTTATCTCTGATCTACAATTCTAGTCCTAATCTAACTCACCCTGGCCACGTCTACATGAGATGTTGACTGTGCAGTTGTTACTGCGGAGTACTTGTATACACAAGTACTAAATGACTGCAGAGAAACCAGAGTTACTGCACAGTAGCATCTCCAAACAGTTTCTTGGTGACACTGACTGCACAGTAGCTTGTTACTACTGTGCAGTAGCTCATTACTACTGTGCAGCAGTGTCACATCATGGTTCATGCCATACGACGCTACTGTGCAGTAGTAACAAGCTACTGCGCAGTCAGGTTCTCATGTAGACGTGGCCCCTGTTTCTCACTTGGTCTTCACCAAAACCTTCCCACTTACCTTTTTTTCTGATTACTATTAATAAATACCTTGCCATGTTTAACCTGATCTTGTGGTTCAGTGATCAAATCCTTATCTGCCATGCGGGAGACCTGGGTTTGACACCCAAATGTGCATATAACTACAACCATTTATACACTGAATGTCTGTACTGTACCCTATTTGGCCTTTGGGTACTGTCTCTGTGGTCTAAAGTGGGGGACAGATGGTCTGGGCAGCCTCCACTCCTCTGTACTTCTGCCTAAGCAGATGCATTGAAGGTCCTGGTGATCTCTCACAGCATACATCATGATCCAGAAGGATCAATTGTTGACTACTTCTGCCATGTTTAAAGCACTTTAATGAAGCTCCCTACTTCTTGCACCTGCCCCTTGAGCAATAGGACCTCACCTGGGGACAACTTAATTTCTGCATTTTAGACCCCCTTAAATAGTGCATATCAGGGCTGGGATAGTTATACAAATCTAACCATACTAGTTAAACATTCTGGTTAAAATTATGAAGTCGTATAATTGTAACTATGAAAATGGCCAGATCATAAATACCTCTTTCAATGTGTATTCATCTTGCTAAGTTTTTGATTGTAGCCATGTTGGTCTAAGGACATAGGCAGGCAAGGCTCTTTGGGTAGATGTGATATCTTTTATTAGATCAACTAAATAGCTGGAAAAAAAGTTCTCTGCAAGCTTCTGGGTTCAATCACCCTTCTTCAGGCATAGGGAGTCCCTGAGACTCCAGTCTCAGAACAGCAGAGACTCCCTATGCCTGAAGAAGGGTGATTACAAATATTGTTATCCATCAGACTAGGGGTAATTAAGTACACTTAACAAGTGTGCTTTGGCCAGCAATAGATATGGTAAGTAGGTAGCTGAGACTGGAAGAGGTAGTTTTTCCTACCCTCAGAATTGGGCAGGGGTTGGAACGAATGGAAATTAACAGCAACAAGTCAAAGGAGTTTTAAATGAGTCATAGGAAATGACTGGGGAGAGATGAACAGTGTTGGATGAGAGCTGGAAAAAACAAAGAGATGTGCAGGCTATTTTAGCAGGCTGGAGCTCATTTATTTGATAGGATTAATTTAGATCAGAGTAAAAATTATAAGCTGTTTACCTGGGAGTGTTCATAAATGAAGAGGGCCTGCATTCAGGAAGTCTGCTGTTTTTTAATGATCTTTTGAATTTTCTTAGCTTTTATGAAGATCTGTGCAAAACCTATCTATACCCTTAGGCTTACAGGCCATGGGGCTTAGACTTTAATGAGACTCTAGGAAAGGGGCTGCTATACGTGTGGTAGTTGGGAGTTTGATGGTCAGAGCTATACCCTGACAACAGAGACTTGGAGCCTGGGCTTCAACTCATGGGAGAGAGAGGGTGCTAGAGACAGGGCCCAAGACAGAATCAGTTCTTGGACAATATCTAAATTGCAGAGGCTTCAAATACTGCAAGGAGCTAGTGTCTGGGTTCCTGAAAGCAATGTGGGGAGTGGACAACAGATGGCACTTGGCCCAGATCCTGTCACAAGAGCAACCTCTTCTAAGGTGGTGTTTAAGTTTAGGAATTCATGTATTCTTATAAATACAACTTCTAGTCACCAAATATCATGAAGATAATGAATATGTTTCTTTGCAAAGAACTCAGAAAGACCACAATGGGTCAGAATGGTTTTAATATGGATTCCTACTTGAAATGCCGGGACACCCTTAAAAAGATCTTGTGGCACTTTGGTTGAGAATCACTGTCCTATCCAAATCAATGAAATCATTTTCTAAATCGTGTTTGAGGTACACAAAAATAAAGAAATTATTACTTTCCAAGGTACCCAATGGATATTTAACTGCATATACAAAGTGGACCAGCTCCAATAGGAGAAATTAAGAGACACCTACCCTAGAAGAGCCTGATAGCCATGGTTCTCACCTGGGAAAGAGACTGAGTCAGATAAGATTTGAGCCCTAGGTCTACTCCAGCTCAAGTCACCACCCTAAGCACTAGGCTATCAGCTATTCTGGAATGACTTCCCTGTTTCACAAAAAGTTTAGTGAAATAGTCTAAATAAAAAAAGAAAATCAACAGAAAATTCCTGGCTAGGAACAGTTATAAGATTAACTATGATACAAGTACATATAAACTCAGGAAGCTGCAATAGATTCTGTAACTTATAAACACTTTTTAAAAAATGTTATCACTTAAGAACACAGGCTGGATATCCTGGATAATAGCCCAGGCCCTCTGGCACTATTTCTGGCTGGAGGCAGAATCAAGTGTCCCAGAGGAAGGTGTCAGAGTCTCACAGGAGAGACACGTATGAGACAGGAGGCAGGGTAACCTTATAGGTTAACTCAGGGCTGTCCAACTAGCAGCCTGTGAGCCACATGCACCCTCTAAGGGGATAAACAATGACCTCTGGACCCTGACCTGAGCACTGCTCCCCCCCTTTGTTCTCTTCCTGCTGCTGCCTGAGTCCCCAGGCTCTCCCTCCCTCCTCCAGGCTAGGGTTACTGTATGTCCAGGTTTTTCCAGACATGTCCTATTTTCGAGTTCTCCAATCTCTGTCAAGGCAGTTTTTTAAAATCTGAACCAATGCCTGAGATTTTACTTTGCTCCACCAGTGGAAGCAGAGGGAAGGCAATTGGAGGCAAGGGCACCACTCCAATCTGTGTGTGTCTGCATCAGCCTCAGCAGCTGAATGCAGGTAAGTCTTGGGTGGGGGGAGCGGGGGAGAGTTGGAGGACTGGAGCAGCGGGTGCGAGGGGAAATGCCTACCCTTCCAGTGGGGGGTAGGGGTGGGGGCTTTGAGGGAAGCGGGGAAGTCTATGGCTGGGCTGGCAGCAGTAGGGCTGGTGCCACTGCTTGAAGCGGGCAGAATGGGCAGGAAATGCTGCCCAGGAGGGAGGGTGAGGTGCAGGGGCATGGCATTGTACCATGCTGGGAGCCCCTGCAGTGCAGTTGGTGGCAGGTGGGCTCTTGCAGCCGGTAGGGGCCCCTGCAGCATGGGTGCAGGGAGAAGGGGTGCTTGCATGACACTGTGTGGCGGGGGGAACCTGCAGCCTCTAGTCTGTCAGAAATTGGACATCCCTAGACTAACTAAATCAGATAAGCTCCATAGAATCATAAAAAATGAGACTTGTAAGGGACCTAAAAGGTCATCTAGTCCAACCCCATGCTCAGAACAGGACCATCCCCAACCAGATCATCCCAGCCAAAGCTTTGTTCATCCAGGTCTTAAAAACCTCCAAGGATGGAGATTCCACAACCTCTCTGGGTAACCTGTTCCAGTGTTTTACTACCCTCCTAGTGAGAAAATTCTTGCTAATATATAACCTAAATTTCCCATGCTGCAACTTGACACTATTGCTCCTTGTTCTGTCATCTGCCATCACTGAGAACAATCTATCTCCATCCTCTTTCAAACTGCCCTACAGGTAGTTGAAGGCTTCCATTAAATCCCCTCTCAGTCTTCTCTTCTCTAGATTAAATAAGTCCAGTTCCCTCAGCCTCTCCTCATAAGTCATATGTTCCAGCCCCTTGATCATTTTTCCTTGCCCTTCACTGGACTCTCTCCAATTTGTTCACATCCTTTCTGTAGTAGGGGACCCAAAGCTGACCACAATACTCCAGATGTGGCCTCACCAGTGATGAACAGAGAGAAATAATCATTTCACTTGATCTGCTGGCAGCGCTCCTACCAATGCAGCCCAGTATGCCGTTAGCCTTCTTGGCAACAAGGGCACACTGTTGGTTCATATTCAGCTTATTGTCCACTGTAACTCTCAGGTCCTACTCTGCAGAGCTGCTGCCCAGCCAGTCAGCCCCCAGCCTGTGCTGGTGCATGGGATTGTTCTGTCCTAAGTGCAGGACTTTGCACTTGTCCTTGTTGAACCTTGTGAGATTTCTTTTGGTCCAATCCTCCAATGTGTCAAGGTCTCTGAATCCTAGCCCTACCCTCCAGCATATCTACTACTCCCTCCAGTTTGGTGTCATCTTCAAATTTGCTGAGGATGCACTCTATGAACAAAACTGGGCCCAGGACAACCCCTGCAGCACTCCACTTGATACCGGCTACCAACTACACATTTAGCCATTGATTACTACCCTCTGAGCCCAATGATCCAGCCAGTTTTCTATCCACCTGATAGTCCATTCATCCAACTCGGACTTCCTTTGCTTGCCTGCAAGAATACTGTGGGAGACCATATCAAAAGCCTTGCTAAAGTCAAGGTACATCACATCCACTGGTCTCCCCACATCCACAGAGCCAGTCATCTCACCATAGAAGGCAATCAGGCAGGTCAGGCATGATTTGCCCCTGGTGAATCCAAACTGACTTCCTAATCACCTTTTTCTCCTCCAAGTGCTTACAAATGGATTCCTTGAGGATCTGCTCTATGATCTTTCCAGGGTCTGAGGTGAAGCTGGCTGGTCTGTAGTTTCCTGGACCCTCCTTTTCCCCTTTCTTAAATATGGGCACTATGTTTGCCCTTTTCCAATCATCTGGGACTCCCCCCCTTCCACCAAGCACCGCTGGACTGCCGATCATTCAGGGACTGTCTATAACCTCAATGATCCCTTTGATACCACTACCAGTGCTCTACCTGAGCCTGCTCATTCTGGCCTCCCCAGGGAGGAAGGGAAGCAAACCCCAGTGGCCCTGGGTTGCAGCCCCTCCATCCAAGGGGCGCCCCTTGGATGGAGCCTGGCTAAGGTGGCCATTAGCTCTGACACCCCTTGCTCCCTATTTGTTTCCAAGTGAGGAATGGACTGCAAAAAACAAAAAAAGTCCTGTTTTTCTAGTTCATTGGTGGAAACACATGTCAATCATTTATCCTCCCAATTCTATTGGCTTTGCCTAGAGGTAAGGCGGTGCAAAGCCAGGAGCTCAAGGTTCCCACCCAGGGAGGGAAGCGGGGTGGTAGCCGGTTTGTGTTGGCCCCGCCCCTTGCTGCTGATTGGGAGTAGCTACCCCACCTGTCACTTCTGATTGGTGGAAGAAGGTGAAGCCCTCACTACTGATTGGTGGAGGGGGGCCACCCTCACTAAGGGCGCACTGTACTTTGGGGATGGGTCAGTGGCCACATGAAGCCTAGTCCGGACTAGTGCTGGGGCCCTGACATGGGTTGGCCCTGGGGGCGGGGGCTAGGGCTCTGCACAGCAGCAGGGCCCATATTAAATCCCCAGGCTAGCAACTAGCCCGCACCACCCCGCACGGCCTACCACCAGCCCTGCATCAGCTGGTTTCCACAGCACTGCGCATGCGCAGCCAGCCACTGAGTCCCGTTCGCCTTCAGAGTACTTGAGGAGCGGGTGACGTCAAGCATTGAACCTGAGGGGAAGGCGGGGCGTTGCCCCGGAGCGTCACGCGTTGCCCTCGTGCCCGACGCCGGGGGGCGACGGAAGGAGACGCAATTATAGGCTCCTGGAGGCCCCGCCCCGGGCACATCAGAAGCCAACCGCGCGGCGCTGACGTCGCACGCCGTTACATTCCACTAGCCGAACGTGCGCGTGCGCGTGCGCAGACGCTCCCTCCCACCAACGGCCCAGTCCACCAAGCGCCGCACGTGCGCTTTGTTTTGGTGGCGGGGGTGGGGAGACTGCAACGCGCAGACGCGTAGCCCCGCCCCGAGGGGAGGGGCGGGAGCGCGCAGGCGCAGACGTGGGGCCGTTGCTGCGGCGGTTGGCCCGGCTGAGGCGGGCAGGTGCCGCGTCTCCCCGAGCGCGTGAGGCGGGGACTGCGGCGCCGGGGCGGCTCGGGGCCGTGCCCTGCTCCCCCTTCGGCCTCGGGCCCGGAGCCGGGCCTACCACCCCGGGGGGTGAGGAAAGTCCCTGTCCTGGCCCTGCTGGCATAGGGGTGGTCCTGCCTCGGGCAGGGTTGGGCTGGAGGTGCCTTCCCGCCCCGCTTCTCTGTGATTCTTCGGCACCTGTCGTATCGGCTTCGATACCTACAGGCTCAGCAACCCCGGAGCATGGCGCGGGGCTGTACTCGGTGTGGCCAAGGCAGATTTGAGGACTTTGGGAGAGTGTCATTAGACCCCTGTAGGGGGCAGGAAGGGGTGGCCGTGGCTACCAGACGTGCAACGGCTTGTGCAAAGTGAGGATGGCAGTTTTTTTTTTTTTTTTTTTTTTTGCTGCCTGTCCCTGATCAATACATGAGGGGGTGAGCACAGCACTGGTGCTGTAGCTGTTCGTCTGGGAACTTGAATGCCAGCAACTTGCTCCAGGAGCATGGGAGGAGTGGGGGAATACACCAAACTTAAAAAAAATGGTGCCCACCTGTGGCAGTGGGGCACGGGGGGGGGGGCACTGGGAATTGTGGTTTTCAGCTCTGCTCCTTCATCTGCTCCTCTCATGCTCCCAGAATTGGTAGGAGAGGATGCAGGGATCCGTTTGACCATGGGACATGGCAGGGCAGGCTCAGGATGCCTGGACTGTGAAGGAGACTGCCTTTGCCATCCCATGTGGGCCAGGCACTGTGGTACTCCAGTTATGAGTCACGGTTTTAGCAGAACGTGACTATTCATTACTTGCAGTGGAGCTCAGAAATCCCAATTAGGGGCAGAGTCTTGTGGTAGTAGACAGCCTACAGATTTATGGAAAGATGTGATTCTTTTCCCCACCAACAAAAGAGAAGCTACAAGTAAGTACAGGAAATCATAGGAGGGCTTGAGGAAGGACAGTGAGAAGTGATAAAATTGTCTATGTATCCCCATATTAAGTCAAATTAAAATAATCCAGGGCAGTATCATATTATAATATGGGCGTGCTGTTCAGTGACTGCTCACTACCTGAAATAGCTTTGGTAATACGGACCTCTGAGGCAGAGTAGTAGTAGCATGGAGACCCTCTACTACCTCCCAGGAGTAATTTCTTCTCCAGAGAATTTCTTGTTCTTGGGTAAGTAAATGAGCCTATATGCCCTACTGGCTGCTAACCGACAACATGAAAAAAAAACCCCAAAATCCCAGCACTTTACTTTCAGCTTGGCTCATCCCTGCATGAAGCCGAGTGCATGCCCGAAAGAGGCATTGTGTTAGTTTGACCTGGCTTGCCCAGCTCTATAGATCAGGAGCTTCAGCAGGGCTTTCTGGCACTTTTTACTTAATAGCTGATTCAATAAAAGGTTTATTCTCCCCAAACATATAATACTTCCACTTTGAGAACAGAACAGCCTTTCTGAGACGATGAATACCTCTCAGTTTTGGGAGGATGCAGTATAAGTTTCATTTAGGAGAAGTTAAACCTCTTTTCACACAGATCTGAGAATAACCTTAATATGCCACCTGCCTGACACTCCCAGAATAAACTGGGATGCCTCCCTAAGTCTTCAGCTCCCTCTCCACCTGCCATGTTATCTTGGAGCTTAGGCACTATAGGGTCAGAGTGGATTTCACACAGGCTTTATTTGCCAATCTATATACTGTCTTGCAGATCTTTGAGCCACAGAAGTTAATTGGGGATAAATCATGGGCAGATATAACCTTAAATTCCTACAGTTTGGGGATAGCTCCATGGCTGTGAGGCACAGCAGTAGAGGTGACAGCTGTGACTGTCAGCCATTGGGGTGATCTAGCTGGACAGTGATTTAAATTGTCAGCTTGGAGGTGGTGGGGGGAGGGGAGACTGAAGAAAGCAGGAACCAATATATGCCAGGCCAACCGGGGCCAGAATTGTTTCCCAGGCTTATTATCTGATTTGTATGCCATAGTTTGGATAGGGATGATCCTGCCTCATGCAGGGGGTTGGACTAGATGACCTCCAGAGGTTCCTTTGAGCCCTACTTTTCTATGATTAATTGAAAAGTTAGCATCTTTCAATCTTGTATTATTATATTATGATGGTTTCAGGCTCACAAATGTTCTTATAGTTTGTATTAAGAGTATAAGAAATGCCATACTAGTCCATAGTACAGGTCAATCTAGCCAGTCCTTCTGGTCAGTTTCCTCCTGGCCTTGGCTAGGATATCCATCTACCTGATGACGAGGAAGGAGGTGCGGCCACAGGGGACCCTGGCAACTACAGAGCTGTCTTCATTTCCCTTATTTGTGCCCATGTCCAAGCATTATTTCACTGGACAGCATCCAGTGGGTCCTTGGATGTCTTTGAAAACCTGTGAGCACTAGCTTTAGTTCTCTGCTCCATGTCTGCCTTTGGCACCCTAGTTATTAACATGTAGTCATCACTGTCATTCCTGTTTTGTTGTTTGTTGTCTGAAGAAATTGGTTTTTGCATGTTAAGTGGCCTCCTTCTAGCAACTAAAGACAACTTATAGTTTCTGATAGACCTAGGCCCATTATCAAGACATAACAAATAAGCTGGTCTCTCACAGGCACCTCTACATGTGCAGTAACTATGACACATTAATGCACATTAAGTTTAGTACCTGTATTAATAGGTACTAACTCAATGCACAGTAACTGGAGCTACCGTGCAGTAGTTTTGGCATATGCCTTTTTAGCGATGCTAATGCACAGTAGGACTGTGTGAAATAGCACAGTGTTGTGTTGACTTCCGTTTTGCTGTTTCAAAGGGACAGTGTTTCGTTTCACTGTTTCGAAGCACTGTTCCATTTTGTTTCCTCAAAACTGTTTTGTCGTTTCACCCATAGGCTATAATGGGGAATCATGAAAATGCCTATAATTTTGTCATTTTATGCCTGATTTGGATGAAAATTACAAGGATGGTAGCCCTTTCGGAGGGCATTAAACCTGCTACATTTAAAGGAGATAGGTACAGGAGTTTTAGGGAAACTGCACCTCAAACTGTTCAAAGCAAAACTCTTATCACTTGCCGGCAGCGGCAGCATACTATCATCCTGCATGCAAATCTGGGGGCCCACATCTCATGGGAGGGCTGCAGGGCTGTGCCAGATTCCTTCTGGGGGGTGTGGGCCCCTGGATCTGCATGCAGGATGACAACAGGCAGCTACTGCCAGCTAGGGCTAGCGCCAACCCTGGGTTCTTCTTGGCATAGCCCTTATCGAGCACCAGGAATAACCTAGTGCTGGTGCTGGCCCTAGGTGGCAACAGCAGCCTGCTGTTATCCCACATGCAGATCCAGGGGCCTATACCCCCCGGGGAGTCTGGCACAGCCCTGCAGTCCTCCTGAGGGACACGGCCCCCCAGATCTGCACACTGGGTTTCAGCTGGCTGCCACTGCAGTTTCAGCGCTGCTGTTCTGAGCTTAAAATGCATTGAAACAGCTTAGACACAAAACACTTGGCGAAATTTTGCAAAGCCCTAATGCACAGTAGATTAATTCTACTGCACATTAGTACACTAGCATGGCTTTTGCTGTGATGTACTAATGTGCAGTAGAGTTAGTCTACTGCGCATTTAGCATTTCGTGTAGACGCACCCAGTGTGTGGCAGGAAGAGGATGCTAAGAAGTATTTAAGTAGGGCATAAGCAGAAAGAGGCGCTTCCTACAGCTCCCAGTGTTCAGTGACCTAAGAAATCCTGTGTTTGAGGTTCTATCCCTAAGTATCATATTTAAAATAAAGTTGTCTAGTCCCCTTTTGAACCGCCCCTAGAGGTGGTTAGCTGTCTTGTTATGAAATCAGGCAGACGGTAGGTCAGGGTGGCATCTTTGAGACTCAGCAGTTCAGAAAGGCATGAGCTTTCATAGGCAACAACTTACTTCATCGGCTATATCTAATAATAATAATCACAACCTGGCAAAGTAAGTTGCTGCCTATGAAAACTCATGTCTCTCTGAACTAGTTAATCTCTAAGGTGCAACCCTGGCCCTCTCTTTTGATACCTTTTTATTGAAATCTTGCACATAGGCTACATTTGAAATAGCTAGTTTGTAAATACAATTCTGGGAATGTTTGATTATTATAGTTAATTGTTATTATGATGTAGGTTATACGAGTTCAGTTCAATTTTGAGTAAATCTGTTGTGACTTTAGAACAAAATTAGTTTGTCAACATCTATCTTGTACAAGAACGTTGAATGGAGCAATTTTTGTTGGCTGTAGATACTTGGTGTGAGGGAGATGGAAGATATTGTCAAGATTTCTCAATGAATTAGTTGGCATAACTTTTGTTCTTGTTTTTGTTGCTCTTCAGGATTCTGTTTGCATATTACCTGGGGCATCAGTGCTTGAAAGACTCTATGGCAGTGATTCTGAACCAAGCTGTTGCACAATATTAGAACTGCTAGGCGTGTAAACACCTACACATTTCTCAAGGTGGACTTGGAGATTTCAAATAGGAATTCATAGTGTCTAAAACATTCTGGCCTGTTGGGGTTCTTTGAACCAGAAAAACAATAGAGCAATTCTTCTGTAGTCAAAAAGGAAGTGACAGCTAAGAGTTGGCATTTTCTGAGGAGTGTCTTGTGTTTAAAAAGTTTGAAAAACACTGTTTTTTTGCTATGGGGTAAATAGGTGAAGTTTTATCATGTGCCTGGATGGTTACTGCAGAGCAGATGGCACATATTCTTACCCCACAGGAACAGGAAGCTAATCCATGATAATTTACCACTCTTTCACCAAAGTCTACATGGTTGTAGAGCACCTGATACTGTAAACTCTTTCACTGTGCCTCAAGACATGAACATACTAAAATAAGGTGTCTGTTTCTCCTGGGAAAGGTTACTGTATGACAGTTTGGATTAATGCAAAACCAGCATTCCCTCATCTGAAACTGGTTAGGATAGGAAGCCAACTCTGTAAGGCGGGGTGTGTGTGTGTATGACAAAATAATATTTTTGAGACGACAAGGAAACTTGACATAGTAGCATGGCAAAGGCTTTCAACATATGGAATAGCACTGAAGGAACAGACTTGTGTTGAAGAAAGGTATAGAGGGAGTCAGTCAGTTTTTTAGACTTCAGTAGAGCTTATTGGAGCCTTGGGGAAAAAAAGAACGCATAACTTAATATTGATGGAGACGGCAAATGGGAAGCTTTCTTTAATTTACCAGTAATGGCCTGTCATTGCATACAATATTAGTTGATCCTGTTCATTATCAGCTTCTGCTTCTCTAATTCATAATTAAAACTGTTGGTCTCTTATCTTAACATTAATGTTTGTATAGGTATAGTAGCTTCTAAATTAAGAATAACTTAAGTGACTGAAACCTTTGTACCATTCCGTATCATATGTTTGGAAAATTGATGCATTAGAATTAAAACTGACCACTAAAATATTATGGCATGCTTTGTCTCCATTGTTGTACGATATAAATGTACAATGAGTAGTTTTATGGAAACAGTATTTTTCTTAAGATAAACTTATTTTGCAAGCTGACAGTATTTTTTTATAGTATCTGCCATTGAATCTCTTCAAAGCATGTGGTTTTACGCATCTGTCTTTTTGTAGTCTTTTCTGCTGTGTATAAGCTCCTCCCTGCCCAGCCCCTCAAAAAGGGAACAAAACAACATTTAAAGTAAAGAGAAACTTCCAACTTTCTGTCTTTTTTTTTTTTTTTTTACACATAACTGCAAGCGTAGTAACTCAGGATTAGAAAGATGCCATCTACTTCTGAAGAAGTGCTTTTCCTAATTATAGGAATGAAAAGTCACAAAAGAGCTGTTTGTGCACTCTTGCTTAGGAATGTTGACCTATTGCATTCATAACTAGTACAGTAAAAGCTGTGTTAACCGGCACACTCTAACCAGAATTTCCGGCCAGACATCGGGAGGGGGGGAAAGCTTGCACGTGGCGGCAGCGGCCACTATGTACCACCCTGTGCTTTCACCACTCCACATGTGGCCAGAAACCTGTGCCTCAGGTAACTGGCATTTTTAGATTACTGGCACCCCCCATTCCCCCACTCATGCCTGATAACAGAGCTTTTACTGTACTTGACTATTAACATAGGTGAGCAAGATTCCAATTAGGGTCAGTTTGTGGCTGGTACTAGCTCTCAGACTATTCATACCTGCGTCTCAAGTTGCATACCAAATACACTAATTTTAGCTTGGCAGATTTCATTACTTTGAGATTGCTGTTTCTTAAAACCAGGGGTCAGCAGCCTTTTGCAGATGTAGGCCACAGCTTTCAACCTGGCTGGCACCGTGGGCCAAGTGTCATTCCCCAACTGTGAATGCAGGCTGCAGCCAGGAGAATAGCCTTCCACTGTGGGCATTAGCACCTGCTTGGAGCAGGTAGGCTGGCTGTTAGCAAAACGCAAACCAGATCAAACGGCTGGCAAAATCAGCATGCCCTTAGTAAATTGTGAACTGGATTAAGCAGTCTCGGGTCAGATGCAATCCCTTTGTGGGCTGTATCTGGCCCACGGGTCATAAGTTTTTAACCTTTGTCTTAGACTGGTGTAATATAGAAAGCAAATAATGGAGTAGAAGTGAAGTGTTCCATTCCACTTTGACAGGTGCATTTGATTGCCATTATGTGTATGGTCTTATGAATTTTGCAGCAGTAGAATTTGATTTGAAACTTTCCCCTTGCATCAATTAACCTACACAATCTAAGAACATTAACAGTTGTGGATTTTTTGCTGTTAGATAATTTACAAATGTGGAGGAAAGCAGTGCTTTCTTTTAAAAAATCCAGGCTTCAGACTGTCTCAGACATCTTGGCAAAGTTTTAACTATCGTGAACAGTTAATTATTTCACTATAAACTGTTTATACATACAGTTAATATATTTCCCCTTGGTCATAGGCTGCCTCCTATGCTTTTTCAGGTTTCAAAAATGCTAACAATTCTTTTTCCAGCTACTAAAAATGTAATATTTTCCTGAACAACTTGAAATCCAGCTCTGCATTATCAGAAGAATCTATGATGAATAAACAGCAAATGCAGTTTATTTTATGTTGCTTCCCATATTTTTAATCAAAATAGCACAAAAAAACCTCAGTGTTTGATTTTTAAATGTTGCTAGTGTAAAATGTAGTCTCTTACCAGCGGTACAAAAAACAAGGCTTTTCTACAGATCATTAGTTCAGGTTTATCATGGAATGCATGATTTATATTTAGAACTCAGTTAATGAAGATCACAATGGCTGGATCCAGACGTGGAGGTGCATGTAATTTGTGGCGCTGCAAACCTCTTTGCAGTGCCATAAACTGCAAAAGTTGCATCTTTAATCAGTGTACGGCACAGCTAACTTGCAGCACTGGGGCAAAATTTGATACTGGGATTTTCCAGCAGGAAAAAACAAACAAACCCAACAACAAAAAAGTGGCAGACAAACGCAGAAATGGGGGTGCCCCTGTGCTGAGACACACGGAGACAGCTGAACAGCCAGCCCAAGGCTGCCTGCCCCCCTGTCTCGAGGCATGCTGCAGCCCAGTGAGCAGCTGGCTGGGGTGCAGGGTGTCTCAGCATGGGGGTTCCATAATGATGGAGATGGGGGAGCAGGCAGCCTTGGACAGCCCAAGGCTGCCTGCTCCCCGAGGGGGCTGGGCACAGGATGCTTCAGTGCAGAGGATGGCTAGCCCCTACTGAACACCTTGTGCCCCAGCCAGCCCCCCTCTGCAGCACTTGGAGCAGCAGGACAATGTGTTCCCTCTGCAAATCATACAGACAGGTGCATGCACTGTGGTATGAAGTAGCAGCGCAAATTTGTGCTACTACTATTTGTGCTGCTGGAAGGGCACATACCTGCTCGTGTAGATACAGCCAACGTGTCAAAATCAAGTAGTCCTGTGTGTGATGTCCTTGCAAAAATTCATGTTTCAGTCATCCATTTCACAACCTAAAAATGGCAGAATATTTCATGTACTCAAGAAAGTCCATATTTCAATATTGCTGACTGCGGTCATCATGCTCCTATGCTTTCATAATGTCAGATAAGCTAGTCAGCTATATTAGCGTTGCTCTCAATGTTCTAAGTGCTGTAATCAACGTAGGAAAGACTGCTTCAACCTTGTCAGGGTGTATGCACTGTTTTAAAAATGGACTCTGCAAACATTTGCTCTTTTAGTTTGTTTCTTAGGCTTTTTTATTGCAAATAATTATTTATATAGATAGTAGATATTACAGTAAAAGCCCTGTTATCCAGCACGAGTGGGGAATGGGGGGTGCTGGGTATCTAAAAATTCCAGTTACCTGAGGATGGCTGTTTTCGGCGGCAGTGCAGGGTGGACGTTTTGGCTGGACGTGGAGCTGCAGCAGTGCAGGGTGGTGGGTGGCGGCGGCCACATGTGAGCTTCCCCTCCCCCTGCATCCAGCCAGAATTGCAGTTCATAGAATATTCTGGTTAGTAAAATGCTGGATAACAGCGCTTTTACTGTACATTTCTCTTCCAGTTATATTTGCTACTGATAATGTTGGAAAAATGTGGGAGTTTACACTAGTTCTTGTATAACCAAGGCAGCTCCAGAGACCATGGTGCAAGGGGAAGGTACCAAATGCAATAACTTTTTTAAACAAAAATGCTGGCTCAAAAGCTGTTATAATATTAGATTGAATTCTTTTCCTACCTATCACTATCAATATATATGTAATGTGAACGAGATCCAAAGTGTACCTAGAGGAGTTAAGTATCCACTTGTCTTTGAAAACTGTGATTTTTCTCGTCAGAACTCATACCTGGTTTTCACTATCAGATTTTGGTCAAACATGCTGGAATGAAGCTGGATTCTGTGGGAAGTGGAAGCAGGAAGGAGGAGGTTATCCTCAGTAAGGTGTAAAATATTTGGGGCACTTTTTTGCATTGTAAAGTATTGAATAAAAAGCTAAATGACCACATAAAAAGGAAGCTTTGGTTGTAATCTTGAATAGTAAAATAACTGCAACACGCAAACAAAGGCCAACAAAAGTATGGTAGAAATCTTCAGGTTAAAAAAAAAAAAATGTTATGTAGTATGTTTCATAACTAGTGACTTTTTGTGTTATAAGACTATACTACCAATTGTTTACATTATTCCTATTAACACTTTAGACATAGTAGGCTTGCATGCGCACTGTTTAACCACAGTCCTTTCATCCCATAGAAATATAGTACACATGCAACTGTTTTGGTTTTTAGATTATTTTTGTTTATTGAACAAAAAATAGAAAAGCAAACAACTTTCAAATGTCTTGGTTTCTGGGTTTTTCTTGAGGTTTTTCAATGTAATACTTGATTCTGAGACGTGGTCTTTTCCTCGTTTAACATGGAAAGCCCCTTGTTGTCATACTCCTAGCACAGGGGTTTTCAACCTTTTTCGGTTGGTGTACCCCCAGCTGCGGTTGAGAAGCAGGGAATTACCTGGCTGGTGGATTGACAGGCGGGGGCGTCCCCCAGCAGCCAATCAATGAGCGTGGGGTGGGGGGGTGAAACCAGGAGTGCTGCCAGCAGAACCGGAAGTGCCCCCGCTTCTCCGCACTGCTACCATGTACCCCCTGGGGCCTTCCCAAGTACCCTCAGGGGTATGCGTATCCCTGGTTGATGACCCCTGTCCTAGTATACTGGGCTGTGTTAGAAAGATACCTGATGCCTGAAAGGCAATTTTAGTGAGCATACAGGACTTTTCACTGTGGCTGTCCGGTGCAGGATTAGGAACAATGGACTCGAGCTGCAACAGAGGAAATTTAGACTGGAAATTAGGAGGAACTTTCTGACTTTGAGGGTGGTAAAGCATTGGAACAGGCTACCTAGTGAAGAGCAGGATGTCCAGTCACTTGGCCAGGGTGGTTTAGAGTCACTTAAGGATGATCTTGTATTGAGTGGAAGGCTCAACTATGTTAGCTTGTGAAGTCTCTTCCAGCACTACTTTCCTATGATTCTAGGAGCATTGCTTTTAAGTCAAGGGAAGTTATTCTTTTCATTTGTTCGGAACTGGTGAAGTCTTACCTGGACCATTATGTCCAGTTGGGGCACTGCACGTTAAGAAGGCTGTGGATAAGTTGGGAAGAGTCCAGCAGAGAGCCCAGTTTCAACATTTTGAAATAAGGTATGCACTACTGTATTATTTAAGGCATGGGTAAGGAACAATGTAATTTTGTCTCTCTTCCCTTTGAAAGCAGCAGAAAATAAAATATGGTTTCATTACTTTTGTCCCCATTGGCTGCATCCAGACAAGCGTGGACATCTGGTTCTCCAGGAACAACTAGCAGTGGGACACCTTGTGCTGCTGCTGGTCATCCCTGGGGAACGCCTGTGGCATGCAACAGGTTGCCCCAGGTGGGGTAGGGGAGGCTGGGACGAGCACAGTTGGTGGCCCCAGCAGCCTTACGTGAGGGCCAGGGAAGCTGCAGCTCCATTGCTCTTGGAGCCTGCTTGGCAGCTGGAGTGTGGCTCTGGCCAGCAAGGCTCCATTTTTGGACAACGTGCACTGTCCCCTCATGCACCACCCCACTTTTTGGTGCAAGTTTTTTGAGGGGTTTTTTGTTTGACTCCTGGATTTCCAGGGATCAAAAAACAAACAAACACCCCACCATGCTGCCAGATAGCCGTACAGGAAATGCCTGAATCTGAGGTATGTCTGCAGACTACATGACTGTGCTGGTCTGGATGCGGCCATTATGTGCCAGCTAAGCTGTGCTGACCAGTGCAGTGTTGTGGGTGGAATCAAAGCTTTGCTAGTTCTTGCCCACTGATGCCAGAAAAGGAATATCCCCAATGGCTACTGCTTTTTCTCTCGTGTACTGCTGGCCCCCCTCTCCCCTGAATCCCTCAAAAGGCCTAGTGAAGCAGATAGTCTATGCAGGAGAGTAAATGGGTTCCATATACTGTCTTGCACATTAATACAGCCACAGAGTTGGGCTCCTTGTTGAACCTATTCTGTGTAGCTTTGTGGCTAGCTATAGCATTTCTTGATTACAACCATGGATTCTTAACACTTTTTAACCTGTGTTTACGGCTGATGTGATGGCAGCAAATGTTTGTGGAATGTCTAAATGACATACTCCTTTTCAGCTGCACTGCACAGAAGAAAACTGCAGAGTTTAAAAGAGAGACTTCTCTAGGGCAACAGCCTTGACAGCTAAGTGGAATGCAGGAACTCAAAGCTGCTTTGTCAGTTGGGTTGAGAGAAAACAAACCACAAAATGAAGTGACTTACAAGGCTTTTTGCTTTGTTTTGGGAAGAAGAGTCTAAGAGGAAAGTCTCATGCAATTAAGCAGCCCTACAAACACTACAGTCTCAATTGCATTTGGTGCTCTGTGTTGTAAACAATTAACAAATAGAAAGTTTCCTTAAGTGCATTTGATTACATGTTAAAATTACGGCCAGGCCAAGGGGACCCAGATGCAATGCAATTTTGTTGTTGTTATAGATAGGTTTCTGAATCATACTAAAGCTCTAGCATGGATCAGTATAGTTCAGGGACATCATTCAAAGTAAACCTTGCCAAAACTACAGAAATGGAGAAATCGTAACTGTCAGTTGATATAGCTGTGATGGTAGTTTAGAGCGAGTATTTTGAGAAGTTTATGAGACTGGCAGAGTGAGAAGTAGTTAGACCCTCATTTTACCTGTTTCTTGGTGTATTAGTAAATCAGAAGGCTTTGCACTTAATAAACAGAACATTTTTTTTATTGCATAGTCATACTATGCAATTTGCAAAAGATCAAGATGAAATATGACTGTTTGAAAAAAGGACAGGATAGGTTTGTTCAATAATACCTTTTTTGCATGCAGTGTCCCCCAGAATGTAATACACGTTTTCATGTTGAAAGGCAGAATGAAGAAAGAAAGATTTTTTTCCAGAGTCGTGTCTGTATAGAACAGGGAGTTGACTTGCCCTTCTTTTCCTTCTTAATTAAAAAGTTGAAACCCTACCTCAGGGGTGGGCAATTATTTCAGCTGGAGGGCTACTTAATGAGTTTTGGTGAGCTGTTGAGGGCTGTAAGGGTAGCTCTGCCCCGCCCTGCCCCCTGGTTGCCATCTTGGGATCCGAAGTCCTGCTCCCTAACCCCTCTGCCACCAGAAGTTCCTCCCTTTGCCCCTGGAAGTACTCCTTTTGGGAAGATGGGTTTGCCATCTTGGAACTGGAAAAAAATAAAATCATATACTAAAAAGCAAACATCTATTATAACATATTTTATTTCAAAAATATTTTTGTCCTTATTTACATGTTTGCATAGTGCATATAGAGGCAGTTGCAAAATAGCTAAAAATAAAATCTTACTCTTTTATATTGGGTGTGGTTGGGGGCCTGGAAGTGTGTGGGGGGGATGTGTGCATGCTATGTGTGGGGGGATGGAGTTTGTGTGGGGAGGGGTGGGTGTGGTATGTGTGGGGGGAAGGTGGGGTTTGTGGAGGAGGATGTGTGGGTATGGTGGGGTGAGCGTGACACAAAAGTGTGCATGCCCCAGGGTGACAGCCCTCCCCACATGCTGGGCAGGGCAAGGCAGATGGGCCCACTGAGCCCTAGGACTGTGGTTACTGCTGGCTGGGCTTATAGCACCCATGGCCCTAGTTACTGAAGCTTCTGCTCCGCCTTCCCCTAGCAACTGGAGATGCCTGGGCCCAGGCCTACCACCTTCCCTTCCCCCTGCCCACCACCTGGGTAGAGCCAGGGAGGTGATCCTCCCCCTCTATGCGACGCTGGTCAGGCCGCAGCTGGAGTATTGTGTCCAGTTCTGTGCGCCCCATTTCAGGAGGGATGTGGACAACATGGAGAGGGTCCAGAGGAGGGCCACCCGCATGATCCGGGGACAACAGGGCAGACCCTACAGTGAGAGACTGCGGGACCTGAACCTATTCAGCCTCCACAAGAGAAGGCTGAGGGGGGACCTGGTGACCATCTATAAACTCACTAGGGGGAACCAGAAGGGTTGGGGGGAGACGCTGTTTCCCCTAGCCCCCGCTGCATAACAAGGAGTAATGGGCACAAGTTGATGGAGAGGAGGTACAGATTGGACATCCGAAAAAACTACTTCACAGTTAGGGCGGCTAGGAGCTGGAACCAACTTCCAAGGGAGGTGGTGCTGGCCCCTACCCTGGGGATCTTTAAGAAGAGGCTGGATACTTACCTGGCTGGACTCATTTGAGTCCCGTTTTTTGTTTAGGGTTCTTTTGTTGTTCTCCCGCCCTGGCAGGGGGTCGGGCTAGGCGGGGGGCTGGATGGGTGTGCTGAGTTGAGGG
This sequence comes from Alligator sinensis, assembly GCF_000455745.1. Classification (NCBI taxonomy): domain Eukaryota; kingdom Metazoa; phylum Chordata; order Crocodylia; family Alligatoridae; genus Alligator; species Alligator sinensis. The sequence goes on along the minus strand of NW_005843939.1, from coordinate 7,787 downwards.
GAGGTGTATGTGTCCTGCGTGTACTACACCCTCGCTATGGAAGCCAATGGGCCCCTGTGGCAGCAGCTGCAGGTCCTGGGCTGGGGGGTGCTGTATGCGTGAGTTCCTAGGCTTCTGCCCCCAAGCCCTGGGGGAGAAGGGATGGTTGCAAAGGAGCTGGTCCAGGGGAGGCCACATGCACATGAGCAAGCCAGCAGGCATGCCCCCCTAAGCTGGTCATCACTCCCCACAAAAGCCCAGCGCCTGCATGCTCTGTGGCTCCTCCCCACCACTGCCAACAGTGCGCAGCCCTGACCCCAGCCTGCCCTGTGCCTGCTTTGCACCACCTGCCCACACTGAGCAGCAGCCAGGCAGAAGCTGCTGCTTGCACAGAGAAAAAGTGGCCCCTCCCCCTCACCACTGCCTGTGCCCAAGCTGCCCTGCAGCTCTTGTCTGCTGCCATCACTGCCTCTGAGTCACCCCATGGGAAGCGGTGATGGTGCAGAGGAGCCGTAGGGCAGCCCAGGCATGGGCTCAGGGCAGCTGCAGCAAGAACTGGCTGGCAGTGGTGAGGGGGAGGGGCCACTTTTCCCCCCATGCTGAGCAGCAGCTTCTGCCTGGTCGCTGCTCAGCGTGGGTGGGCGGTGCAGAGCAAGCAGGGTGTGGGCCAGGGTTTTGGCTGTGGCCATGGGTCCTCACTGGTACCATGGGCTGGGACCAGCAGCCTTGGCAGCTGGAAGGAGCCATTGCCACCTGAGCTGCCTAGAAAGGCAGTCCAGCTGTAGAGCCACCCCAGCCCCCCTGTGTGCCCAGAGGGCGGCAGGACAAACTACAGGCTGGACGGTGCTTGAACCAGGCGGGACCAAGGGATCTGCTGCAGGCTGGGCAAAGACCCTCTATGGGCCGGATCTGACCCGTGGGCTGCATTTTGCCCACCCCTGCCCTAGCAGCTGCTGAAGATTCATTTCGATGGGTAGATCTGTGATTTTGAAAAGAGCTAAACAGTCTCCAGGTTGGTGAAATAAGGGGGAGAGACCAGGAGCAGCTAGCAAACACTAAAATTGCCCCACGAAAGGTTAGCTTGATTAGTGGAAAATCAAGACCAGTAAAAAGGAGAGAGGATTCTTAATACCTGGAAAGAACAATGAGCCGTTGTATTCCCTCAGCTGCCTTAATAGTAATATCGCAGCTGCTGCGCTGTGGAGCAGGAATACAGCAGGGTGCATCTGTCCCTTTCAGAAAACCAGTTTCCCCACTTAATACATTCACCCCAGTTTTGGGAGCCTGATGGGG
>NW_005843939.1:0-6499 GCF_000455745.1 Alligator sinensis | reverse complement strand
GGGGGGGGGGAAGGGGGTTTAGAAGAGATGCATGTTGTCTGCGTTGGCCCTCATTCTTGAGATTACAAGTTTCCTGGGTTCATCAAGAAAGCTTTGAAATGCTTAGTTAAATATGTATAGTTTATCTTTTTCAGAAACGTAGGTTCTTGCCTATTGTTAGAAGTAGACTGCTTCCAAAAACAGGTTTTGAGTGTGTGGCCATCTCTCTCCTCAAAGAACTTAACTTCACTTTAAATTCCAAGTTCCTTTATGATCACAAAACTGACTGTATAAAAGTGGCACTGCTTTATTTCACAGATTTGCTCCCACTGTATTTAGAAACATCTGTTTTCTTTAATATTTAAAAAAAACCCTTTGCTATATATTGGTTCTTCAGTTGTTTGAAAGAATAAGACTGATTCCTATTTGGCTTGCACATTAGAATCCAGTAAGCTCTAACTACAAGATTTTCAGGTAACACATTATGGATACCTCATTAATGCAGCATTAGCTTCACTGTTAGTGCAGTTCATTTGCATCAAAGTTTGTTAAGCTACTAGTTAGAAATGTCTGGGGTCCCGGGCTGTCCAACTGGCAGCCTGCAGCTCCCAGGCTCACAGTCTAGGCACCACTCTCCCCATTGCTCTCTTGCTGCTGCTGAAGTCTCCAGGTTCCACCTTCCTCCTCCTGCTTCTGCTTCTTGCCCACACCCTGGGGGCAGCACAGCTCAGACTGCAGAGCCAGGAGACCCAGAAACCCTCTATAGCATGGTGGGGTGGGGTCCACATTGTTGAGGGAGTTGGGGTATATAGCATAGCATGTGCGGCCCCCAGCCAGTCAGAAGTTGGACGACCCTATCTTGGACCACATCCAAACTGCAAATTTACTTGGCCAAGCTCTGCCTTGAAAATGTCAGATGTACAGCTTCCTAAACTAGAAGCAGTGTAGCCGTATCCATATGTTGCTGTGGGTGGGTTAATTAGCACTGTCACTCACCGGTGCTTGTTAGCCCACCCTCTGTGTCATGTGTAGATGGTACTGCTTCCAGTTTGAGAAAGAGCCTTTGTAGAGCAGAGCAGTTTGTTTGAGAGTAGTGCTGCCAAGAAAGGTGCATCTGTGGTCTAGACAGGGCCATTTTAATCAACAAACTTGATCTAGTCAGCCATTTAGATTACATGTTACCTGCCTCAAAAAATGTGGATGTTTGGCACAAGAAAATCCTAATCAGGATTAGGATTGTATTAGTAGTGCTACTGTGATACAAATGATGACTGAGAGATGGCAAACATATAATCCCTGTGCTGCTATTTTAGGTGTATATTGTCAATTTAAAAAAATATTTTCAGGTAGCTTTTCTTTCCAATTGCTACAAAGTAACTCTTACAATTAGTGAAAGTATTTTATGCAGTTCTTTTAAGTGTACTTCATGTGCTTGAGAATACTCACTATGCAATAGATCTTTCACATAGCAACAAAATAAACACAAAATGTTTTTAAAGCAAATATTGTTGTTCTCTGTGTTTTTTAACTATAAAATCTAACAGGGAACCTGGCCAGATGTGGTACCTGAAAATAATTTTAATTAAGTTTTTGGAACTGACTAAATTTCAAAAGGATTTTTAAAGAGATACTGTCATATGTTATACATAGGAGAATTTAAATTGAAATAAACTCTCTCTTTGTTATAACCTTTGCTCACAACTTTCTTTGGGCTTTTCTGATGGGGGGGGGGTTTGTGCAAGTGGAAAATCTTTTAAGTTTATGACTTCGTCATGTGCAGTTACTAATACCATTTTGGGCTGTAAAAGGGGAAATTCAGTAGTTTTCAGAGTTCACTGAGTTTTTATGGTATATGTAATAGTTCCATAACAGTTGTGGTTTGTGAAGCCCTTCCTGGTGGCATAGAGCAGTACCTTTCAAACTTCCTCAAGTCAGAGTCCTTTCATATCACTTCTGCTGTGAAACCCCTACCCTTTTCCTAAAGATCGATGCCAAGTGACCCAGCCCAGCAATGGTGGTTCATTGGCACCTCGCTGGCTCTGCCGTTATCCCCAGTCTCTTTGCAGAACCCCTGATGACCTATCGTGGAACTCCAGGGTTCTGCCTAACAGTTTTGAAAACCACTGTGTAGAAAATGAAATGTTCTATGAAGGGCACCTATGGGTTATTTCAGAAGTTCAGACAAGAGCTGATGGCAGGTTGAATGACTTCTCAACCCATTAGAGAAGATACTATCTAGAATACCCACCAATCAGAACAAAAAAAACCCCTTCTAACTAGAGATGCACCGATGCATTGGTCCTATATTGGATCAGCACTGATATAAGGAAAATTGAGAGTATCAGCAATCAGCTTTTTTTGACTCGTGGCCAATAATGTGGCTGATTAAATGTTCCGTGCATGCACACAGCTGTGGTGCAGCATGCAGGTGGCCAGGAGCACAGCCCAGCAGTGTGGAGAACAGCCAATAAGTCTCTTGGGGAAGTGTGGGGGGAGGGGGTGTAGATCTAGGCCCCATGGGGGGGGAGGGAGCGGGACTGTCCCTGGGGCAGGAGCAGATGCTACCTAGCAGAATGGGGCATGGGACATAGCCGCAGCTCGTCCAGGGGGAGCGGTTTCCACTGCTGTGCATACCCCAGGAAGGCATTTGGAGGGGGGGGGCGTGTGCCGGATCTGTGTGCGGGGCGAGGGCGGGCTGCTGCTGAGAGTGGCACCGGGCTCTTCCCAGCAGGAGGCTGGGGCAGGCAGTGACAGTGCTGGGTTGGGGGACTGCAGTCAACCAAAAATTTGTGCAGTGCTGTTGCCACCCACCCTGAGCGCAGCCCAGCCCAGCGCCCTGCTGAGAAGAGCCTGGCATGGCCCCAGCCCACCCTTTTCCATGCACAGATCCAGGGGCACATGCCCCCCATGTCTTCCCGGGTGCGTGCAGTGACAGAAGCCTCCCCCTCGGCGAGCCACAGCTCTGTCCTGTGGGTGGACAGCGGCTGCCCTTTCCCCAGCCCCCCTCCCTCCCTCACCGTGGAGGCCTAAATTTGCGCCCCCATGCCTTTTCCCTCCCCCCACCCCTTATCCACAACAGACTTACCAGCCAGTCACTGCTCTCCACACTACAGGGCTGCATATTGGAATTGGGTTGTATCGGACCAAAAAATCTCTATCAGTGCACCCTTATTTCTAACAATTTCTTGCTTAGAAAGAATGAACAGCGGGGTGGGGGTGTGAAAGATAGCAGTAGTTTAGGAACAGACTGTAGTGAGAAGGAGTAGTTGTATATTCGTGAGCAAATCAAGGCTTGCAGAAAATAGAATTGCATCAAACACCATATGTGACACCAGAAAGCAACATGTGCAGATAACTAAAATGGTGTCAGAATCTCTTGGTAATATATAGGCAGACAAGGTTCCTTGGGTGAATTTTGATATCTTTTATTAGACCAACCCAAATGGTTGGAGAATAGTTATTAAGCAAGCTTTCGGGTTCAAAAACCCTTCGTCAGGCTCAGGAAGCTGCAGCAGTTGGTGTGTGCAGCTTCCTGAGCCTGACGAAGGGTTTTTGAACCCGAAAGCTTGCTTAATAACTATTCTCCAACCATTTGGGTTGGTCTAATAAAAGATATCAAATTCACCCAAGGAACCTTGTCTGCCTATATCCTTAGACCAACACGGCTACAACCTAAATCCCTTGGTAATATATAGTCACTGTAGAGATCAACAAATTCTGGTGGTAAAAGCCAGATAGAGCATTATGAATGCTGGGAACCTACAGCACTGTTTTGTCCTCCCAGTGCCCTTTCAACAGCAGAATTTTATACACAGCGTGAAAAACTTTTGGTGCATTTACTATTGCTAGGAGACATTTAATGATGCGCTGTAATGCAGAATCATTCCTGTCTGGAGTAGAAGGAACTAATGGCTTCAGTGTATGCATGAGCCTGGGAAAAAGTAATCTGTAAAAGAAGTGGCTTATCTGGGACTTCTGATAGCATACTGCATCTCTGCCTTGGTGTGTTAGCTATGGCCTGGTCTTTTTTTTTCCTACAGCCAATACTTGAATAACCTATTTGACACTATCATCACCACCACCTCCACACCAAACAGTGAAGGAGTATGATGCAGTTCTCATCTTTACTCTCTTCACAATAGGATCCTACCATTTGGACTCTTCTCTGTTAATGAAGGCTAAGCTACTGTACTTGAGCTTCTAGATGGTGGTGGGGAGTAGGGCAGGCAAGAAGTGTGTAAGAGTTACTGTGGAACAGCTGATGTATAATAAAGCCCTTGCCCTTTTTTCTCCTACCATAAGTTTTGTCCATATGTTACTTTAGCTAATTGTAACCCAGTCATAATTGTAATGTATTAGGAGCCCTTACAATGTTCTGTTCTCGGTAGTGGTACTTAAATGCTTAGCTGAGTCGTAATCTTTTTTTCACTTCTCTGTTTTAAGCAAAAAGTAGAAATTGCTATTAAAGGGAAGCATAAAGTTAACTTGGACAAAATTCACATAACCAAAAATACAAATGGGCTTGTGGACCCCAAAAAAATTGACAAGATCTCCTAACTCCTCTTGCCTTGTCACTAAGGGCATTTATAGATGTGTTCCGCGAGGTTGGGAGGAGAGAGGGCGGGCTTTAATTAGCGGAGCTCCGAGAGCCATGCTAAATAAAAGCTCCCGGAGCATCACGTGCATCATTGTCCCCATGCTGAAAAATGGTGGCAGGGTGATTTGAGCTAAACCTTGTCAAACAAGCTTCAGTTTAAAGCACCTTGCTGCTGTTTTCAGTGCAGGGATGCTGATGCATGTGATGTTGGAGTCTGCTGGAGTATAGTAATTTCCATGCTCCAGCAGACTCGATTAATCGAGTCTACTCCGGCATGCTGGAATTCCAGCACTGGAGCAGCCTCCCTGTGTGTGTATAGAAGCCCCAAAGGGCCAGAAATGACTTGTTTTCAATTTTGCAGACCTTAATTTTGTTATGGCAAACACTGAACAATCTTGAAATAAAAATGATTTAAAGCCTGTAAATACATACAAAAATATTGCAGTTGTTCCAAGCTTAGAAAATGATAGCACTGTGGAATTAAGCTATTACCATAGAGGTTCTGAAACTACTGAGCAGAAACTGAAGAACACAAAAATGGAATTCCTGAAGTGTATAGATTTTGTATGAGCAATTTTAATTTAAAAATACATTGAAAAGACAGCTGTATTAGCTATAGCTTATGGTTTGTTTACACAAAGTCCAATGTACATGTAGCTTACACTCAAGAAAAGATTGAAATCAGCTACCCAACCAAAATAAGTTACACTGGCAAAATGATCTTTTTTGCTGTTATAACTCCTACATTTACACTAGTAATTCTGCCAGCATAATTTATATCAGCTAGGGAGGTAGCTTGTTCACAAATCTAACAGGTGTAATTATCCCAGAAAAGCTTTTAATAAGCATAGCCCTAGCCCAAGGTGTGCCTTCAGCTGCCTCAGCATTATACCAAATATTGTAGTTTGGTGGTTCTCAAGGTTTCTAGACTCAAGGCACCCCTTGGAAAATGCCAGTTCTTAGTTTTCACTTATTGCTTGATGACAGAAAAATAATAGAACATTCTTTCTCTTGCAAAGAACCCAAGAATGTTTTTGACACTGAATTCATATTTGAAATCTCCAAGTTCCTCCTCTTTTGTGAATTATGGGTAGATATTTGTACATCAAGCAGTGCTAAAATTGTGCGACACCCCTGGCATTCTTAAAAAGATCTGACAGCACCCCGGGATGCTGCAGCATTCTGGTTGAGAATTGCTGCTGTAGTTGCATGATGGAGCTAGTGTGATCTGTATTGAGGGTACAGAAAATTAGAACTGGAACAATTTCATGACAGTTATAAAAACTATATGCAGAATATTAGAATCTACTGCAAATGGCAGAAGGATTTAAGGATGTCTGGAGGTGGTAGTGTCTAGTAATGCTTTTAACAAAAAAAGAAATTAAATTACTTTTTTAAAACATTTAATTTATGATTGAAGTTTACATTGTAAATGACTATTAGGTGTATAATTCCTTACAAATTGGGTCATGAATCTATTATACTTGAATTCAACAATATGCTGATTTGAAATATGCTTCTGCCCTGGTGCTTCCTGAAATCTAACAGTCCATTTGTATATCTATTGTGTCTAATGTTGTTCAGCACTGAAGTTTGTATGTCTTGAATTTTGTTCAGCACGATGAGTTTCTCAATATGGGGAAGGTGGCATATAAATCAATTGGGTAACTAGTTCTCAACCTTGGAAGCAGTTTAAATGACAAAAATACATTCAAACAACTAAGAAGTGTAGGCTTTTTTATTCTAAATAATCACTTCTCCTTATACGAACCAATTCCTGCCTTTCAGCATGTGACTTTGTTTGCTTTCATAGAAACAGGTCCTTGAGCCTAAGTGGTGCCTTGTAGTATCTGAGGTATTTGCACAAAATTAACTATTCCAATCAGGAGATCTCACACCACCTTCAGCTCTCCTGTGAAATAT
>NW_005843938.1:26426-28235 GCF_000455745.1 Alligator sinensis | reverse complement strand
TGAGGAAAGCTGATGCTACATGTTAAGCATATACTTGCTGTTAACACATAGCTCTGTAAAACACTGCTATCTATTTATTGCTGCTATTTATTGCTATTTGTCTTGATGTCTGAAATTAGGAAACTATCATCCTATTTCCCACAGCTTTATAAGGCATTCAGATGAGTTATACAGCTATAATACAGAAAGGAGGGAAAAGAAGAGTTCAAAAGATCTGAATGGACTTCTTGAAGAAAGTCTTGTTATAAGGGGCAATTTCTGAGAGGGAGGAAATCATCTCCAATTGCTTCCACCTGCTTCGTGTTTATTCTTCTGATGGCCCCGCTCTTTTCCTTAAATACCTCTTGCACTGGATACCAGAATTTCTGCTAAGATTTGACACAAGTCATTTGACATAAATGGAGGCAAAAAAATTGATTGTGCCCGTATGTCTGTTCTCAATGGGCAACGTTTTGTGGGCATTGTATTAGAAGAGGGATTTACGGACAGAGAAATGGCTTGGGAGAGTTGTGGGGGGAATATTATTCCAAACATGAAAGACAGAGTGCAAAATATGAAAGTCCTTGTGGGAAGGCAAGAAGAGAACAAGTGTGTAGTCAAGCTGGTGCTGATGCTGAAGGAGGCAACCGATGATGCAGTGCGAGAGCAGTCGTGGCAGCGGTGCCCAGAGGAGGAGGAGCTGCAGGTGCCACTAAGTAGCCGGGGTAGACACAGGGCACCACACTGAGGGAGGAGAGCTTTTACCTTCTCCCACCCTGGCCAGGTGGCATGGCACTTTTAACGGGATCCTGCAGCACCTGGTTGAGAGACACTGATCTAACCTGGATCTTCCTGCTTCAGGGGTCAGCAACCACTTAGGAGCGGTGTGCTGAAATAATGCAGTTTGGGCTGAGGCTGGCTGGTACCTGTAGCCAGTGCCTAATGGCCTTGCTGCTGAATTGCCACTGATGTTTTGGCGCTGGGGTTTGGATTAAATCACTTGGGGGGCAGTTTGGGTTGGTTTTTAGTGTGTGGAAAAGAGGGGTCCTATAATGGGTGACTAACGGATGCTTCGCTGAAAAGTTCCTAAGTGGGGGCACCGAAACCAGAAAGGAGCATGTCCAAAGGGACCAACTGTCCAATATTAGTTTGCATGCAGTATCGGAGCAAACACGCTTGTTGACCTGCAGTGGAGGATGCAGAGCAGCCTTTTCCATCAAATGGTTACTTGGTGATTATTGCTGAGCTCCTTTGTTTTCTCTGCTGCCCTGAAGTAGGTCTCTTTATTGTGGGCTGTTTTAACTTGCTGTGCATCCAAGTACCACGGTGATGGCCTTATTAAAAAAAACAAAAACTAAAGCATTGATTATAATAAAAATAGCATGCCATTCAAATAGCTTCTAAAATCTGATTCATTGCCAAGGGTTTCAAGCTGCATTAAAAAAAATGACAGCCCAAAGGCTTATATGCTCCAAGCAAGAGGTCTACATACCCACGCTGCAACTATGCCCCAAAGAACCGTGGAATATAGGGTTGGTGGGGGAAGGGGGTCGTACACACCGATCCCTGGGTGTGCAGGTGTATGTGTCTGTGTGCATTCACACCTGACTGTTTGTAGATGGCGGTGAATGGCAAGACCTTGGTTTCTGGGGCCCATGCTGTCATTTGTATCTAGGTGCCTTGACAAAGCTCTGCTGGGAGCGAGGAGCTGGTCAGGGAGTCCAGGGTCAGCTGAGAGGCTGCAACTGATGCCAGTTACCGTATCACCATGATCAGCACCCTCGTGTGTCAGCGTCCAGAGGTCACAACTGGGAACCTCACGTGTGTGTG
>NW_005843938.1:25101-26403 GCF_000455745.1 Alligator sinensis | reverse complement strand
AGCCCCCTCGGGTGGCAGCGTCCAGAGGTCACAACTGGGAACCTCACGTGTGTGTGGGGGGGGGGTCTTTTTCTCTGTTCTTCTCACCATCTAGCACTTGCCTTCTTTCAGTCTCTTCATATCACCGCACCCCCATGGTGCCAGGGTCTTCTTCCCTGTGCTCTTTCACCCACTGCTCCACCCTGGTGCATTTCTGCTCCCCCCAAAAGCAGCTCCTCCCCACCGTGCATGTCCCTGCCAAGAGGAGGAGAAGAGATGGTGAGAAGTAAGGGGAGCATGAGCTCCGGCCTCAGGACTGAGCACCAGGTGGCCGGGCTCACCCCAGTCCTGGCCCCTTGGGAGCAGTGCCGGGATCAGTGAGATCTGAAGCGGTGCCTTCTGGACAATGTCTTGGCACTAAAGGCCCAGATGTGTGCTGGCAGGCTTCACCTGTCCCCCAAAGGTAAGCGTGTGTTTTCTTCTAGGTTGGCGGATCTCCTCCGGCGGGCTTTAAACTAGGCTCGCCGGGGGGAGGGGAAGGTGAGGGCGGGGGAAGCTGTGGACCACCAAACCATGTGGCACCCACAAAGACAGCCCAGCCTGAAGAAAGAGAACATTGGGAACCTGCAAGACATGGGGCGGCCAGCACTACGGCACAGGTAAGAAACGAGAAGGTAAGAAACAAGGGGCCCCTTGGGACTCGGAGCGGGGGGGCAGCAAAGGCACCTGTCGCAGGGCTCAAGTGCCTATATACTAATGCTAGGAGCATGGGAAACAAGCAGGATGAACTAGCGCTCCTGCTTGCACAAAACACCTATGACTTAGTGGGGCTAACGGAAACCAGGTTGGATTCGTCCCACGACTGGGCAGTACATATCGAGGGCTATAGATTGTACAGAAAGGACAGGGTGGGGAAAAAAGGGGGAGGGGTTGCGCTCTATGTCAATGAGCAATATACATCGACCCTCATCAAGACGGAATCTGCTACAGACCCCCACATCAAGGGGAAGAAAGAGATGCGGGGCTCCTGAGGCAGCTCACGGAGACCATAAAAGCTAAAGAGGCGGTAGTCATGGGGGACCTAAACTACTCGGACATCTGCTGGGAGACACAGACAGCAAAGTCCCACCGCTCACGCAGGTTTCTAACCTGTGTACAGGACCTCCACCTGACACAGGAGGTACACGGTCCCACTAGGGGGAATGCCATACTGGATCTGGTATTGGCAACGGGGGATGACATGGTACGGGACCTCCAGATCGGTAGCCATCTGGGGGACAGTGATCACCTAATAACAGAATTCACCATAAGACGTCGAGTGGG
>NW_005843938.1:4378-12543 GCF_000455745.1 Alligator sinensis | reverse complement strand
CCTGCTTATGCAGGGGGTCGGACTCGATGATCTATTGAGGTCCCTTCCAACCCTAACATCTATGAATCTATGAGGTGGGGGGATGTAGGTGCACCAGGCAGCTACCCACGGTGCCCAGATGGGCTCTGATTCTGGCTGGCTGCAAGTGCTAACTCACCCCGTGGAGCAGGCTGGGGCTGGTGGTAGGAAGGGGGCTGTCATTCGACCTCGAGCGCCAACCCCCTTGTGACACACACTGTCCCGACAAACGCTCTGTGTTCCCGCGGATCTATTTCTGCCTCGCCCTGCAGTCTGCTGAGGTTTCGCTGGCCAGCCCCAGGCCAGCAGTGCCATGAGAAAGGCTGAGCCCAGCAGGGGCTGGCACGCTTGCGTCGTGGCTCCATCCAGGGACAGCAGCTCCCTCCCTGCCCCAACCTGCTTCCACAAAGGTCCGGCTGCCGCTGCACAGCTGTGCTGGGCTGGAAGGAGCGGGGACGCTGCTGCAGCCAGGTGCACACTATGCAGGAGGGCTGTGCTGGAAATAGGAGCGGAGCTAAAGCTGCCTTTTAGCCTGAGAGCTGGAGGCAGCTTCGGCGGATCTGCTGATGTCACTGATGGATGTTTGTTGCTCCCAAAAGCTGGAAAAAACAAAGCCTCTCTGGCTCTGCAGACATCACAACAGGCTGCCCAAGGCTTGCCCGGCACCCTTTCCACAGGCAGCCATCAGCCCTGCAATAACGGGCGAGACCTGAACCTGTGTGTGATGCCCAGCTCTGCTACAGACTTCCTGAGAAACCTTGGACAAGTTGCATAATTGTTAATTAGTCAGTTCACACCTCTATTAATTCTCCGGTCCAATCTAATGGTGATTAGATACGGGAGATGGGGCTGTAAGTGGTCTAAGGGGGAAGTTCCACCCTTTCTTTGACCAGACTCTGTAGCTGCTATTTTGCCATAGCGCTAATTAGACTCCAAATCAGCTCTGGGCCCAACAGGCAAGTTGGGTGGATCGGACCCTGATGAAGTTCAACGTCAAGTAATGTGCTGAGGACATCCACAGCCAGCTATTAACACAATAGCTGCACAAGAGCTTTTAACCCCAAACTGGCAATGTGCATTGCTTGATCACGGTTCTGGTGTGTCTCAACATTGCTTGGGTTAGTCTTGGTTCCCAGCAGTTTACCCAGTTTCCTGTCTCTTTACTATGAATTTGAACTGTCCTACACCCCTCATTGACAGTCTCCAAAGAGGGATCCCATCCATTGGATGGGCCAGTGAGGTTGGCAGGTGCTGCTCTGCATTTCTCTCAAAGCCACATTTCAAAACCCTCATTTTTGTGGGAGCCCAGAGGAAAGAAGACCCCCAGCCAATACGCTGGATCAAATGATGAATGAGGTCCAGGAAAACCCCAAACACTGCTTCCCCATGCTCCAGAATCTCAGCCTGGGTGGAAAGGTCCCACCAGGTCCCATCTTCTGCATTTCACTGCTCAGACTATTAACCGTAGAAATGGGTCTGTGAGCCCTTTGGTCTGGGGGATCTCCAGAGATCCCACCACCCTCACAGTATAAGGCAGAGAGAGGCACTGCAGGTAGGACTTCTGGGAGGCAGCTGGGGCAGGGGGCAGTTCAAAGGGCATCTCGAGGCCTGTGTTTGACTTGTGTCTGGGGCAGATCTGGGGGGGCAGTGGAGCAGTCCCACCCCCGTGCCTTCCTGCTGCTCTCAATGTCTCCAACTGGCTCCTGGCAATGGCAGCAGCAAGGCTGTTCAGGAAGCAGTGAGGGAGCCCATGGACTGCAGGGTCATCATAACACACCTGAGTCTTTCGAACTCCTCGTTCCACAGGTGTTAACGACCCTCTCCCCTTTTCTAATGACTTTTAGCATGTCCCCTAATTCAGGTCTTCTTTCTTCAGCTTTTCTGCTGTCTCCTAGCTGCCCCTTCTAATGCAGCTCCTATTTCAGAGCCCTGTAGAGTGTTTTTAACTCGAACTAAGACCATCTACTCAGGTATGCAAACATTAACTCACATGCACATCAGTGCAGGTGTGGAAATAACATTCAGTGAGGCATTAGATGCACTAGGATACTCACAAAGGCTTGACTGGATTTTCTGAATCTGGGGGAGACGTGCATTTAATCATCATGGCATCAAGAGTAAAGAAATAACCTCTTTGGATTATTTTCTGCCCAGTTTGTTGTGTCTTGACACACAATGGTTGATATAGCAAATGACTGCACATTGCAGTATCCAGTCTCCTCTCCCAAAGATCCCCTGAAGCCAGCTCTGACATGCCCTCTCGAGGGGCAAGCCTCCGGCTGTGAGACCCTGGCCCCCACCTCAGATGATCGTTAAATTCTTCCTTCACCTCTGGAGGCTAATCAAAGCAAGAGCATTATTGTAGCTCCAGGTCTATTCTACCAGTGCAAGGCTGATTCCTCTTGTGCAGACCGAGACGTGTAGGCTAGATGGTGTTTCATCCTGTCCTGGACAGAGCACACTTGAGGTGCAAGTAACTTCTCCCTCGAAACATAGATAAACCACACTTTAAAATTGGATGTATATATATAACAGTTTGTGTATACATACACGTGTTTGTGTGTGTGTATATGAGAGAGAACAATGATTTTGAGGAATATTTGGGTGTGCTTGAGAGTCTGCCTCTTGTCCGTACCGCCATGATTTTCTTGCGCCTATCTTCTTTTTACCTCTGTGAAATCTCCCATGACTTTCTTGGCATCATGTAGGAAAAGCCATGAGAAGGTCCTCAAAAAGCTGGCTGTGCAGATCTTAAGGACCAAGGTAGCTCTTATTTCAATCAGCTGAGAAAGGCGTACGTCAGTGATCTGAGGAGAGGAATGACCCTGACCCTAACCCTGACCCTACCCAGGCTCTGTTGCTGACTTGCTGCTTTTCTTCCCAGCTTTTCTACCTGCAAAATGTGCGTATTAGTGCTGGCAGGGCTCTGGGAAGGAGCAGGCATGAGTCCTGGTGTCCGGTGCTGGAGTCAGGTGGGCCACAGGGTAGGGGAGTGGGGCCACTCCAGAGCTGGGTGTGGGGACCCCGAGACCCTCTGTGATCTGGCAGCATCAGGGACCCTCAAGACCTACCCAGACCTGGGTGTGGGGAGACCCTACCCCAAGACCCAGGTGCAGGGGGACCCCAAAATCCCTACAGATGTGGTGACATCAGGGACACCCGAGGTCCCTCAAAACTGCCCCAGATCTGCCAGCATTGGTGACCCTGACACCTCCCCAGTCCCAAGTGCATGGGGGGACCCCGAGACCCCCCGCAGAGCTGGCAGCATCGGGAACCCATGTTACTTGGGTCTCGTGGACTGAGAAGGAATCTTGGTGTTTTTAAAGCATGACCCCCATATGCTTTGAGCACTGGGGGGTTTTAAAGTGCGACCCCTATATGCTTTGAGCACTGATACCCCACCTTCCCAACCCTCAGCATGGTAAAGGCAGGCAGTGTTTTGCAGTCAAATACCTGCCCTGTAGATGCTTCTCATCGACTTGATCTCTGTAACTTGCACATTGCTAACTCTTGAGCCATGAAGCACCCACGAGTGCCATTGCAATTTTGGCCCAAGATTTCTCACTGCCATGTACTTGCAAAATTAATAACATCTACAGGAGAGAAAAGAGAAGAGCTTTACTGCAGTGCAAGGCCTCACTGATCGACAGCACGGATGTGCTTGGTCAGCATGTGGACGTACAACCCGACCGATTCCTTGTATGACTCAATTCTCTTCCAAGGCAAAAGCACCATGTCCGCCGGACATGCCGTGACACGCTATTTAGAAACCCAACAAGTCCAAGCTGGGAAGTGTCAAGCTAGTATAAAATTGATGGCACTTCTAAGCCATAGATTCCAAGTGGCTTTACAGAGGCAGATAAAACACCATGACCAGACACAGGGCAGGGGAAGCAACTTGTAACAGCTGACAACCTGCTGAGCTCTTTATCTTTAGCTCCTGGTCCATGGGTCAACTGTGAAAGGGTTGTGGCACAGGACAGAGATGGTTTATCCAGAAACAAATCTCTTCTTGCCTATGGTATGCAGCAAGGATTGCACCCAGGAATGGCTGTGTCCCCAGGGTGATGGAGGGACTTTGATAAAAAATGTCTTGAGAGAGGAGCAATTCTGTACAGTCTTCAGCTTCTTCTTTACATGACCTAGTGCAGAGCCTCTCGCCAGGAGATTGCACGCTGGTGCTGAACATCGCTGGCAATGAGCTCAGGCTGGAGCAGGTCTCTGTCAAAGTGCATTTGCTGGCTAGCTTGCAGCATCCCCCTTGATGCTCTTTGGGATTTGGCTTTTTCTAATCTGACTAAACAAAGGGATTCAAACCCTCTCTTCTTCTCCCAGCCTTCCAGTGAACACATGTATTCCTGTCCTAAATGGACATTAGCTTAGGCCAAAGTGGGAATGCTTCAGTGGGAGCTCCGCTCCTTCCTGAGCGCCCTCCTGTAGCACAGGATGCCGCTCTTCGCTCAAGAGGGCATTCCCTGCAATGCGCTTTGTTTGATCAAAGTTGTATCTACACAAGCCCCTTTGAAGATGAACCCGTTTGCTGACTGCAAACTTATGTCTCCAGTGTGCGCTCCCAGCAAGCCACAAGCAGGCGTCTCTGATTATAATTCTGATTTGAGCTCTGCTGCATTTGCACTGTGCACAGGACTGGACAGGGGACGTGGGGGAGAACTCCCTTCTGGTCGGCAGCAGTGAAAGCTCTCCGAGCAAACATCCCTCCCACGAGCTCCTGGTCTAGCTGCGCTTGTCCCTCATCATCCCTCAGTGTCAGGAGCTTCCTCTTGAACTGATGCTCCAAGCCCACATCATCTTCAATAATGAGCGTCTTCTCCAGCTCTCTCTTCACCACCTGAAATACACATTTTCCAAAAAGGATTGCTGGGGCCCAGGCACTACCAAGAGTCCATCCCTGCACCTCCTGCAGTGTTGTGATGGAGGGAGCAGGACCAAGCCCTGAATGTGGCCGGCTGGATATGGCCCATGGGCCATATTTTCCCCACCCCTGATCTAAGAGCTGACCACAATGTGCCAGATGCTCATAGCCATCTATGGATGAAACACACTGAGGAAAGCTGATGCTACATGTTAAGCATAAACTTGCTGTTAACACACAGCTCTGTAAAACACTGCTATCTATTTACTGCAGTGTAAAACACTGCAATCTATTTATTGCTGCTATTTATTGCTATTTGTCTTGATGTCTGAAATTAGGAAACTATCATCCTATTTCCCACAGCTTTATAAGGCATTCAGATGAGTTATACAGCTATAATACAGAAAGGAGGGAAAAGAAGAGTTCAAAAGATCTGAATGGACTTCTTGAAGAAAGTCTTGTTATAAGGGGCAATTTCTGAGAGGGAGGAAATCATCTCCAATTGCTTCCACCTGCTTCGTGTTTATTCTTCTGATGGCCCCGCTCTTTTCCTTAAATACCTCTTGCACTGGATACCAGAATTTCTGCTAAGATTTGACACAAGTCATTTGACATAAATGGAGGCAAAAAAATTGATTGTACCCGTATGTCTGTTCTCAATTGGCAATGTTTTGTGGGCATTGTATTAGAAGAGGGATTTACGGACAGAGAAATGGCTTGGGAGAGTTGTGGGGGGAATATTATTCCAAACATGAAAGACAGAGTGCAAAATATGGAAGTCCTTGTGGGAAGGCAAGAAGAGAACAAGTGTGTAGTCAAGCTGGTGCTGATGCTGAAGGAGGCAACCGATGATGCAGTGCGAGAGCAGTCGTGGCAGCGGTGCCCAGAGGAGGAGGAGCTGCAGGTGCCACTAAGTAGCCGGGGTAGACACAGGGCACCACACTGAGGGAGGAGAGCTTTTACCTTCTCCCACCCTGGCCAGGTGGCATGGCACTTTTAACGGGATCCTGCAGCACCTGGTTGAGAGACACTGATCTAACCTGGATCTTCCTGCTTCAGGGGTCAGCAACCACTTAGGAGCGGTGTGCTGAAATAATGCAGTTTGGGCTGAGGCTGGCTGCTACCTGTAGCCACTTCCTAATGGCCTTGCTGCTGAATTGCCACTGATGTTTTGGCGCTGGGGTTTGGATTAAATCACTTGGGGGGCAGTTTGGGTTGGTTTTTAGTGTGTGGAAAAGAGGGGTCCTATAATGGGTGACTAACGGATGCTTCGCTGAAAAGTTCCTAAGTGGGGGCACCGAAACCAGAAAGGAGCATGTCCAAAGGGACCAACTGTCCAATATTAGTTTGCATGCAGTATCGGAGCAAACACGCTTGTTGACCTGCAGTGGAGGATGCAGAGCAGCCTTTTCCATCAAATGGTTACTTGGTGATTATTGCTGAGCTCCTTTGTTTTCTCTGCTGCCCTGAAGTAGGTCTCTTTATTGTGGGCTGTTTTAACTTGCTGTGCATCCAAGTACCACGGTGATGGCCTTATTAAAAAAAACAAAAACTAAAGCATTGATTATAATAAAAATAGCATGCCATTCAAATAGCTTCTAAAATCTGATTCATTGCCAAGGGTTTCAAGCTGCATTAAAAAAAATGACAGCCCAAAGGCTTATATGCTCCAAGCAAGAGGTCTACATACCCACGCTGCAACTATGCCCCAAAGAACCGTGGAATATAGGGTTGGTGGGGGAAGGGGGTCGTACACACCGATCCCTGGGTGTGCAGGTGTATGTGTCTGTGTGCATTCACACCTGACTGTTTGTAGATGGCGGTGAATGGCAAGACCTTGGTTTCTGGGGCCCATGCTGTCATTTGTATCTAGGTGCCTTGACAAAGCTCTGCTGGGAGCGAGGAGCTGGTCAGGGAGTCCAGGGTCAGCTGAGAGGCTGCAACTGATGCCAGTTACCGTATCACCATGATCAGCACCCTCGTGTGTCAGCGTCCAGAGGTCACAACTGGGAACCTCACGTGTGGGTGGGGGGGGGGTCTTTTTCTCTGTTCTTCTCACCATCTAGCACTTGCCTTCTTTCAGTCTCTTCATATCACCGCACCCCCATGGTGCCAGGGTCTTCTTCCCTGTGCTCTTTCACCCACTGCTCCACCCTGGTGCATTTCTGCTCCCCCCAAAAGCAGCTCCTCCCCACCGTGCATGTCCCTGCCAAGAGGAGGAGAAGAGATGGTGAGAAGTAAGGGGAGCATGAGCTCCGGCCTCAGGACTGAGCACCAGGTGGCCGGGCTCACCCCAGTCCTGGCCCCTTGGGAGCAGTGCCGGGATCAGTGAGATCTGAAGCGGTGCCTTCTGGACAATGTCTTGGCACTAAAGGCCCAGATGTGTGCTGGCAGGCTTCACCTGTCCCCCAAAGGTAAGCGTGTGTTTTCTTCTAGGTTGGCGGATCTCCTCCGGCGGGCTTTAAACTAGGCTCGCCGGGGGGAGGGGAAGGTGAGGGCGGGGGAAGCTGTGGACCACCAAACCATGTGGCACCCACAAAGACAGCCCAGCCTGAAGAAAGAGAACATTGGGAACCTGCAAGACATGGGGCGGCCAGCACTACGGCACAGGTAAGAAACGAGAAGGTAAGAAACAAGGGGCCCCTTGGGACTCGGAGCGGGGGGGCAGCAAAGGCACCTGTCGCAGGGCTCAAGTGCCTATATACTAATGCTAGGAGCATGGGAAACAAGCAGGATGAACTAGCGCTCCTGCTTGCACAAAACACCTATGACTTAGTGGGGCTAACGGAAACCAGGTTGGATTCGTCCCACGACTGGGCAGTACATATCGAGGGCTATAGATTGTACAGAAAGGACAGGGTGGGGAAAAAAGGGGGAGGGGTTGCGCTCTATGTCAATGAGCAATATACATCGACCCTCATCAAGACGGAATCTGCTACAGACCCCCACATCAAGGGGAAGAAAGAGATGCGGGGCTCCTGAGGCAGCTCACGGAGACCATAAAAGCTAAAGAGGCGGTAGTCATGGGGGACCTAAACTACTCGGACATCTGCTGGGAGACACAGACAGCAAAGTCCCACCGCTCACGCAGGTTTCTAACCTGTGTACAGGACCTCCACCTGACACAGGAGGTACACGGTCCCACTAGGGGGAATGCCATACTGGATCTGGTATTGGCAACGGGGGATGACATGGTAGGGGACCTCCAGATCGGTAGCCATCTGGGGGACAGTGATCACCTAATAACAGAATTCACCATAAGACGTCGAGTGGG
>NW_005843938.1:0-669 GCF_000455745.1 Alligator sinensis | reverse complement strand
AAATTCCAGTTAACAGAGTATTCTGGTTAGTGAAATACCGGATAACAGGGCTTTACTGTGCTTTGACAACCATGATTGCCCTGGAATCAAGAATCATTATAAGCATTGTATACACTATTTACAACGCGCTTAATAATTTGTACAACACTGATTGGTCATGCTATTAATCGTGTAAGGACCTTTCCACTCATTCAGTTGCAAAGAGTGGTACCATTTGATCACCTTTTTCTTCTTTCAAGGCACTTGTACCCCATACACCATTTTATCCACAGTTAGGAAGGGTCCTTCCCACAAGAGCGACAAGCAAAGTTGCTGCTGTTTATAGCACTGCACCTTGACTTCAGTTCCCACATCCCATTCGATAACTCTAAAAGGTACAAAGTGCTTGTGCATCTTCTGCTGTTTTGGTTCAGATTCCTGGAGAATTGTAACTGGATTCATTTAATACTTTTGAGCATGGCATTAATCCACTGATTATTACAAATTGCAGTGTTGAATTCAGTTGGTTCATCATTAGTAACGAACCATGTCCCTGGCATTCTCATCTCTCGTCCAGTATTCACCATGTGCAGAGTGTAACCATG
This sequence comes from Alligator sinensis, assembly GCF_000455745.1. Taxonomy (NCBI): domain Eukaryota; kingdom Metazoa; phylum Chordata; order Crocodylia; family Alligatoridae; genus Alligator; species Alligator sinensis. The sequence goes on along the minus strand of NW_005843938.1, from coordinate 85 downwards.
AGCAGCTAGAGTTCCTCATAATGCCATTAATATTAGTGGGAGCTTTATATCCCGATCCTTGTCATTTGCATTAATAATCTTTCTA